>NW_017671477.1:108957-155987 GCF_001879085.1 Nicotiana attenuata
AAAGTCCCACACGGGTGAACCATCATGTGAAATTTTAGAAAGTTAAGGTACCTCGGTTTTAGAAGAGAGATCGATCTCCAGAAAGACAGCAAGCAACAGAGGTTCTCATTAAAGAGTTGGACCGAGATCAAGTGATCAAAACAATCAAGGCCACAAACTAACCACCGTTTCAACTAACAATGTTCTTGTTTGAAAACCTGAAACAGGTGCAATCCAAAGCAACCTTGCAAGAAGCAGGTGCAACCAAAAAGAAAATGCGCAAGGGATAGAAACATCTTTGCAGCAACAATCCCTAAAAAGGGAAGTCCCCTCCAAAATCCTTTCCTGCATTCACTCATTCTATTAAAAAAAAGAAGAAGAAAAAAAGGAAGAAACAAAATAAAAAAAGATAAGAAGAAAAATTCAAAAAATGGTAGCCTAGGGTCCCCAATCTCTAGTTACGTTTTTTCCAACATAGGGTCTCCACTCCCTAGTTGAGTTTTATTTTAGACATAGGGTCTCCACTCCCTAGTTGAGTTTATTTTTAGATATAGGGTCTCCACTCCCTAGTCGCCTTTCCAACATAGGGTCTCCACTCCCTAATTGAGTTTTATTTTAGACATAGGGTCTCCACTCCCTAGTCGCCTTTCCAACATAGGGTCTCCACTCCCTAGTTGAGTTTATTTTAGACATAGGGTCTCCATTCCTTAGTCGCCTTTCCAACATAGGGTCTCCACTCCCTAGTTGAATTTATTTTAGACATAGGGTCTCCATTCCCTAGTCGCCTTTCAAACATAGGGTCTCCACTCCCTAGTTGATTTTTAGATATAGGGCTCCACTCCCTTATCTCTTTTTCCCACAGATACACGATCCTGATTTCATTGCTTTCAATAAGGAAATAGTTTAGATTTTGTTACAATAACTCACGAAATTTTTCTAGTGAAAACTGGGGCAGAAAAATTTTGTTCGTTTGTTTGCTTTTCACCGTGAGGCACAAGGTTTGAGATGACCAAAAGAAGAAGTCTCAACACAAATAAAAGAAAAGAAGAAACAAGAAAAGAAGTTGAAATCAAGGTGCAGAAGTGGAGAAAAGATGCGGACTACTCAAAATTTGATTGAAGTCACAAGATTCACATGTCGCGCCTTGATCCGAAAAGCTCAAGAAGAATGAACCAGCGGTTGCAACTAACGAGCATCAAGATTCAGATCAGAGTCTGCAGGAAGAACCATCCAAGACTCAAGATCAAGATTTAGAAGGTTTATAGATAAGAATCTTGTAACTTGTAGTTGATAGGCTTAGCTAGTTTAGCTTTTTCATCTTTTATTTCGATGCAATAAGGAGCTCAGCAAGCAGAAACAGCAGCAACAACAGTGAAATCACAGTTTTCCGGTAGTCCCAGCTACCAAAACTTCCAGAACTACATTGACCTGATTCCTTTATAGCCAAGGATATGTAGAAGCTTTGTCTTTTGTTTATATCATTCAGTGTTGATTATTTTGGTCGCATTAACTCATAAGGTCCTTCTGTCAAGAGAATAGATCAAATTCCTTTTGAAAGGCCTGCACATGCGTAGTTTCCTTTGTACATTAATTGTGGACAGAATTTCTATATGTTTCATGAAGGGTCGTACGTTGGTGAAGCTTAAGGTGCATAATCGGATGTGCTTGTCTATTTATGATGACCTAGATAGTCAAACTTGTTCTTTCAATGGCCCTTCACGCTGATTAATCCCAATAGAAAGTCATCGTTCATATGTTCGGTTGCAAAATCTATGTCATGAGGCTGCTGTGAAGCATTTCCATTTAATTTTAGAAAAGGTCTTTGATTAAAGGGTATTAACGGGGATTAGACAACTAAACCTCGAAGGGCTCAGCATGTCTTGATCAACGTTGTTTATCCATCTTAGTTTATATCGTTTTGGCCCCCTTGTGTGTTCTTGAGTGTTTGTTCGAACTGTTCGTGCATTTTAAAATTGCGAGGTGATTGGGAATTGTTTGCTTTAGTTGCTTATAGTAGGAATCAAAATGATTATGTTGTTGTCAAAGAGAGCTGATAGCTGAGAGCTGAGGAGTTAATTTAGAGGAACTTTCTGATTGCAAGTCTTTGAAATTTTGACATTCAATGTTTCCTGTTCGTGCTCAAATTCCGGGCTGGAGGTAGCTAAAAGAGATTTGAATCTCAATTGGGCCGGAATTGGTCCATCAGCAACGGCCCAATCGAAAGCTCCCCCTTTTGGACTTTACTGTCCATTTAGTTGTTTGTTTTAAGTTAAATTTAAAGTTTAAATCGATTTTTGGTTGGTGTTGTGATGAAGTTTGCTTTGAATAACCACAGTGATTCTCCTATTTGGGCTTTGTGTCTGGCCCAGCTTAGCCCTTGAGGCTTCCGGCACTTCAGCTTCAACTTTGGGTTGTTCCTTGAGCCCAATTCCTTTTTAAATGGACGTTTGTTGTTTCTGGACTTAATGCAAGTTTGAAATTTTCCCCCAAGCAGTTGATTTTTAAATACAATGCCTCATGTAGGTTTGTTTAGAGTAAATTTAGATAGAATTTAATTTAGATAAAATCCAAGCATCTTTAGATGGCCTTAGTTAGGTATAATTTCTTAAAGAAAAAATCGATTGAGGTGTGCCATTTTAATAGAATCGCTCATGGCCCTCACAAATGTTATAATTTAGATATTAAAAAATAAACTCCGTAGTTTGCTTTTAGGCGCGCAACTAAATTATTACAACTATGGATACAGTTCTCGTGACGTGGTTGTGATAACTAGTTTTAAATTAGATTAAAAATAAGAGCACCTTTAGTTTGCCTTTAAAATATATAACCCGTTGAAATAAATTGAGGTGTGCCATGCTTAAAACTCATAATATATGGCCCTCACAAAATTAATTCAAGAGTTAATCCTTTTAAAAATTGAGGTGTGCCATCAATTAAACTCTTCATGGCCCTCACAAATGTTGTTGCTAAATTCGAACCTTCGTAGTTGCTTTAGGCGCATTTCTTTAAATAATTCATCATAGCTACGGGTACGGTTCTCGTGACGTAGTTGTGATTTTTTAAAATCCGGGGGTACATTTCATGTGACCCGGTTCTAATTTCCAACAAGGTTAAATAGAACGTGTCGTGACTCATGGGTGCATTTCATGTAGCGTGGTTTGCGATATGTTTTAAATAACCTTGAAATGATTCCTCAATTAATTAAAAGCGGTTCTAAAGTTTAATAATGCACAATAGTTTAAAACATGTAATAAATCAGATGATAGGCCAATTTTAATAGTTTACGCGATCGTGCTAGAACCACGGAACCCGGGGATGCCTAACGCCTTCTCTCGGGTTAACAGAATTCCTTATCTAGAATTTCTGGTTTGCAAACTTTTAAATAAAGTCGAAAACTTCCTCGATTTGGGATTTTAAAATTAACCGCTGACTTGGGACACCATAATAAATATCCCAAGTGGCGACTCTGAAAAAATAAATAAAATAATCCCATTTCGAATAATATCACTTTAATTGGAAAAACTCCCTTATATCCCCTTCGGGTGGTAAAAAGGAGGTGTGACAAAGGGTACGACATCTTTATTAATGAAGGATTGCAGAGATTGGCAGAATAAACGTGGTAAAGATTTTGTGATTTAGTTGCTAATTTTGGGTCGTTGGTGATTTTTCTTTCTTTTAATAATTTTATATATGGTATAAAAGTTTATATAATTTTAAAATCCTAAATATTGTAACTTCATACTTATTTCAAAAAAGGAATAATTTAATAAGAAATACTTTAGTTTTTTTCGAAGTCCTAAATATTAAGAATAATCAATTGACTATTTTGTCTAGTCTGAACTCTATTTTAAAAAAGTAAAAACACGAATGATATTTCGCTAAAAGTAGGGTGCGCACTTTGCGCTTGTTTGTAACGACCCGACCGGTCGTTTTGAGCTTTTGCACTTTGCTCGCTAGTTCTCGGGCATGACTTTCCCCGTGTAGTATATTATGACTTATGTAAACCGTTGGTTTTGGTTTTCAGGGTAATCAGAATGAATTTGGAAGAACAGTTCTCAGTTTGAAGCTTGAAATTTGAAAGGTTTGACCAAGATTTGACTTGTTTGTATATGATTTCGGATCGGAATTTTATGATTTGGTTAGCTCTGTTAGGTGATTTGAGACTTGGGAGCATGATCGGAATGCATTTTGGAAGTCCGTGGAAGGTTTAGGCTTGAATTGGCGAAATTGAGATTTCGACGTTTTCCGGTTGTTAGGTGAGATTTTGATATAGAGGTCGGAATGGAATTTCAGAAGTTGCAGTAGTTTCGTTGTGGCATTTGGGATGTGTGTGCAAAATTTAAGGTTATTCGGACGCGGTTTGGTTGGTTTTTTGATCAAAAGCGGAATTCGGAAGATTTAGAAAGTTTGGCTTGAATCTGATGTGTTTTACTTGATTTGATGTTGTTTGAAGTGTTTTGATGATTGAAATAAGTTTGTATAAGGTATTGGGACATGTTGGAGCCTTTGGTTGAGGTCCCGGGGGCCTCGTGGTGATTTCGGATGGATAACGGAGAGGTTGGAATTTTGTTGCAGCAGCTGATATTACTGCTTCTGGTATTTTTGCATCTGCGGATTGGGGACCGCAGATGCGGCGCTGCAGATGCGGGTGATCTATCGCAGAAGCAAAAAAGGGAAAGACGTGCAGAGACCGCAGAAGCGGTATGGTGATCGTATCTGCTATACTGTAGATGCGAAAATTTAGTCGCAGAAGCGGTGTGGGCTCAGTAAGTGAATTCCGCAGACGCGGAGCTTTAGACCGCAAATGCGGTATCGTATAAGCGGATTTTCGACCGCAGATGTGGGTATCCCTGGGCAGAATGTATACAAGTCTTCCTTCGCGATTTTTGAAGGTTTTCACCATTTTTGACTTCGGCTTGGGAGCTTTTGGGCGATTTTGAAGAGAGAAATCAAGGAGACTTCGTTAAGGTAAGGATTTTGGACCTAAAACACATTTCTATGGTAGTATCACATGGATTAAAGCTGTAATTAAAGGAATTAAAGGGCTAATAATGGAGGGTTAGGGCTTGAGTTTAAGAGGCCTTAGAATGAGGATTTGAGGGGTGATTTGGACTCCGATTTTAGTATTCCTTATATGTATGAACTCGTGGGGAGATGAGGAATCTATTGATGTAAAAATTTCTGAGTTTCGAGACGTGGGCTCGGGGGTCGGGTTTTGGTAATTTCGAGATTTGTGCCCTTTATTGATTGTTTTCGCTTGGGCTTTGTTCCCTTAGCATATTTTGATGCCCTCGTTCTGATTTTTGATAGATTCGACGCACGTGGAGGCCGATTCGAGGGGCAAAGGCATCGCGAGCTAGAGTTTGGATCAGATCGAGGTGAGTAATGTTGTAAATGATGTTCTGAGGGTTTGAAACCCCGGATTGCACATCGTAGTGCTATATTGAGGTGAGGCACACGCTTGATGACGAGCGTGGGGTCGTGCACTTTTGGGGACTGTGACTTGGTCCGTCCCGATCGATAATTTTATCGCATATTTGACTGAACACTATTTGTTATCATCATTATTTGGGCTGAATGCCGTATTTGGGCTTCGTGCCAACTATTTGAACCCTTCGGGGATTTTTATTGATATTTCCTCACTGCTTTGACTCTATACTTGAACTCAGTCATGTTATTTTCCACTGTTTCAAAACTCAGCCATGTTCACTCAGATTTAATATTCAAATGATTTTTAAATGATGTTTGGGCTGAGAAACACTGTCTTACTATTGCCCGAGTGGCTTATGTGATATATGACTGAGTAAGGCCGAGGGCCTGTATTGTGAGGATACTTTTGGGTCGGGCTGCACGCCGCAGCGGTGATACACTGATTTTGATTATGAGGCCGAGGGCCTGAGATTGTACGCCACGAGGTGGCTTGATATTGATATGAGGTCGAGGACCTGTTTATGATGCCACGAGATGGCTTGATATTGCGCTTGGGCCATAAGGGGCCCCTCCAGGAGTCTGCACAACCCCAATGAGCGCGGGTACCCATTGTGATGTGAGATATAGCCCGAGGGGCTGGTATTGTTCTAAGTGATTGCCCGAGGGGCTGATATTGTTCTATGTGATTGCCCGAGGGGCTGGTACCGTTCTGAGATATTGCCCAAGGGGCGAATTTGTTGACATTGTGCCCGAGGGGCGAACCTTATGTGCTTATCTTTCTTATTTGCCTGTCATTTACCTGTTTAATTGCGTATTTGTGCCCGAGAGGCAGATTTCTGTGCTTATCTGCACTAGTTGTTCTGCATTCATTTGCATAACTGTTGAGAAAGTCTTTTTCAAAGAAGTTTAAACTGAGCTAAGATGTTTTAAGGGATTTTACAGCGTCATTTCTTTCTACTGGCTTTTGAAACTGCTTCTATACAGCATGTTGATGCTCTTTTCGTGATTTCTTACCATTCAGACTTTAGTTATGATTATTACTCACCGAGTTGGCAGTACTCATTTTACTCCCTGCACCTTGTGTGCAGATTCAGGTATTTTCTGAGCTTGGTGGCAGTTGTCATTGGAGTTAGCAAGGTAGCTGCCTGGCGATCGCAGCTCTGCTTTCTCCCTCTTTATTCCTCCTTATGTATTATTTCTATTTTTCCGACCATTTCGGTCTTGATGTGACTAGACAATTGTAGTAGATGCTCATGACTAGTGACACCCCGGTATCGGGCTGTGTTGGGTTGTATTCCGCGAATTGTTTTGTATTATCATCGTTATTTCTGAGATTATATCATGTTTAGGCGTAATGCTTATTGTTTAATTGCTTAAAAACTGGATTGGAAATGTGTCGGCTAGCCTTGTCTTCACGAGAGGCGCCATCACGACCGGGTCTGGTTTAGGGTTGTGACATTGTTCCCCTTGTCAATAAGTAAATAACTTCTTTAAAAATTACATAAATAATATTAAACAATGCTTTGAGTTATAATAAAAAATAAAATAAAATGTATAACTTTCTAAAGGTATATATATATTGATCTCATATCCAACGCAATTAAAGTCCTTATAGTTTTATAAGAATATCTTATGATAATTATTGTTATTTTATGCATTGATAATGATCAAATAATTAAAATTATACTTTTATCATGACGAGGTTGGCCTGAAAAAAATTGATATGTGAAAATATAAACGTTTAAAATAATTAAAATTGAGTCAATAATTTATATATATATATATATATATATATATATATATATATATATATATATATATATATATATATATATATATTAGGNTAATTATTGAGTGTAGTTTCAAATATTATACAAAAGTTCAATAGATAAAATTTAGTTGATTTCAAAATTATAGATATTAAAAATTAACATGAAAGATATTAAAGATGTGTTACACACTTCAAATAAGTAAATAATTTATTTAATATTTAAAATATTAGAATTTTGTAAATAGTTATAATAAAGAGTTATTTAATAACTAAAATTTTGCTTGAATTAAAAGTTTTAAATATTAAATTATAACTTTATCCGGTGGTTAAGTTAAGAGTATTTTACCTTTTTTTCCAACTACACTAAATTGTATATTATTTATTTTTCATTATTTTTTTTGTATAGTTGTCAAGTATGATTTCAATACTTCGATTTTAAGTTTTCATAGTACTCATGATTTTTAGATGGTTAGAATGGGCAAAGTTATAGATTGCAAAAAAAAAAAAAAAAAAATACAATTAATAACATAAGTATATTTTTAAGTAAATGATATAAATTGAGGTATATAGAGTAGTTTAAANCTCGTGCTCCTCCTGGCTGCGGGAATATATCAATATATCATCAATGAAAACTATCACGAATGAGTCCAAATAAGGCCTGAACACTCGGTTCATCAAATCCATGAAAGCTGCTGGGGCATTTGTCAACCCGAATGACATAACCAAGAACTCATAATGCCCATACCGAGTGCGGAAAGCTATCTTAGGGACATCAGATGCCCTAATCCTCAACTGATGGTAGCCAGATCGCAAGTCAATCTTGAAAAATACCCTGGCACCCTGAAGCTGGTCGAACAAATCATCAATCCTCGCCAGTGGATACTTATTCTTGATCGTTACCTTGTTCAATTGCCGGTAATCAATACACATTCTCATCGACCCATCCTTCTTTTTGACAAATAACACCGGCGCACCCCAAGGTGAAACACTGGCTCTAATGAAACCCTTCTCAAGCAAATCCTGCAACTGTTCCTTTAACTCTTTCAACTCCGGCGGTGCCATACGATATGGGGGGATAGAAATGGGCTGAGTGCCCGGTACCAGATCAATGCAGAAATCAATATCCCTGTCGGGTGGCATACCCGGCACGTCTGAAGGAAAAATATCAGGGAACTCACAAACAACGGGCACAGAATCAATAGAAGAAACCTCAGCACTGGAATCCCGAACATAGGCTAAATAGGCCAAACGCCCCTTCTCGACCATACGCCGAGCCTTCACGTACGAAATAACACTGCGGGTAGAGTGACCTGGGGTCCTCTCCACTCAAAACGGGGCAAATCTGGTAAAGCTAAGGTCACGGTCTTGGCATGGCAGTCCAAGATAGCATGATACGGGGATAACCAGTCCATCCCCAATATAACATCGAAGTCGACCATATCTAAAAGCAACAAGTCAACACGGGTCTCAAGACCCCCAATCACCACAATACAAGAACGATGAACTCGATCGACCACAATAGAATCACCCACCGGTGTAGATACATAAACAGGAATACTCAGTGGATCACTAGGCATGACTAGGTACGGTGCAAAATAAGAGGACACATACGAATATAAGAGGACACATACGAATACGTAGAACCTGGATCAAATAGCACTGAAGCATCCCTATCACAAACCAAAATAGTACCTGTAATGACTGCATCTGAAGACTCAGCCCCTGGCCTGGCTGGAAGAGCATAACATCGGGGCTGGGCCCCACCACCCTGAACTACCTCTCTGGGACGGCCTGCTGCTGGCTGGCCTCCACCTCTAGCGGCCTGAGCTCCACCTCTAGGACCTCTACCTCCACCTCTAGCACCTCTACCCCCGCCTCTGGCTGGCTGGGCTGGCTGTGGGACNTGGTTAAGTTAAGAGTATTTTTACCTTTTTTTCCAACTACACTAAATTGTATATTATTTATTTTTCATTTATTTTTTTTGTATAGTTGTCAAGTATGATTTCAATACTTCGTATTTTAAGTTTTCATAGTACTCATGTATTTTTAGATGGTTAGAATGGGACAAAGTTATAGATTGACTAAAAAAAAAAAAAAAAAATACAATTAATAACATAAGTATATTTTTAAGTAAATGATATAAATTGATGTATATAGAGTAGTTTAAATATTTTTATTGGAAGAGAAGTGTACTACATTCAAAGGAGCTTTGCACGTTCCTAAAATATTCTATTCACGTAGAATAAGAAGAAGAAAATTATAAACTAATTGTTTGATTTTTATATGGTAAACTTAATTAATTTTTATGTCCTAAATATTATAATTTACTGTGTAAGGAAAACTTTAATAAGTAAAGTTTTAATTGACTTCAAAATGGTAAATATTATGGGAATAATTAAATGACTATTTTGTCTAGAGCGAATTCTATTTTAAAAGGGTAAAAAAGACGAACGACATTTCGCTAAGGGCGTTCGTGCTTTTAAGATAGTGTATATATATATATATATATATATATATATATATATATATATATATATATATATATATATATATGAAAAATAAAAGATGAGTTGGCACCTCTCTTTGGCCAAAGATCCTATTTATCTATTTTCTCCGTTTTTTGAATTTTTCTTGTTCTTTCCCAATTTGATTCTTCGTTTTATGCTTTCAAGGTGCAATTAGAGAAGAATAAGTCGTTTCTGTACTCTAATTAAATCTTCTTAATTACATCTCCACTATTTCTCTTAAGACTAAGCCGTTTCTATACTCTACTAGTAAACTTATCCGCGCTTTCGCGCAGTAGTATAAGACAATATTAATATATATGTATATGGACAAAATCAAGGAGCCCGATTTCGAGGACTTAAATTGGATTGTGAATCCGAGTCTGGGAGGCTCGAAATGGGGGTCAGATCTGGCTAAGGGACACCTACCTCGAGGAAGCTGATCAAAAGCCTGGCACGGCCTGCATCGAGGACAGCATAATCTCGAAGTCAATCAAGAAAGAGCAGGAATTTCTCAAGGACACGTGGACCCGGGCATTAATTATAGGATAAGGGTCGTACGAAATGGTACAGGTCCGTACTAGGCTGTTTTACACCTATACCAATAGAATTTTTTACCTTTATGAGCAAGGTACTATATTGGGGTTTCCTCCTCCTATATAAAGGAGACCCCAATTATTTTGTAAGGATCATATAATATTCACTGCAATAGAATTTTCTTATTCTTCTCTTGTTTAACGTGCTCAGTAATTATTCTTCAGCTTTACTGCCTTTAATTTATTGTTCATACTTTATTGGTCTTAGTTGACCTCGAGGTCCCCGGATAGACGAGCTCGAGGCCCCTACTGTTTCGACAACATTGATTTGGTTCATTATTTCTTCTTACTTAAGCTCAATACTACTTATATAATCACTAGTATTAGAATATATCACGTATCTCTAAAACCACATATTATCTTTAATTGTTACTCACATTTTTCGAGGTAAACAGTTTGGCGCCCACCGTGGGGCTAAAGATAATAGTGATTATTTTAGTGCTAGTTTTCTGATAACACGTTATTCTTCACACTTTTTTTGTCAAAGATTCTTTGATTTCAGGCTTTATCATGTCCAGCACACATAATGCACCCATTCACGAGGACGAAGGTCTAGAAGAAAACAGCGGCATAGGGGTTGGTGTTCCACCCATAAACCCTGGGGGAGTGCCTAACGTGGAGCCGGTTGATATCAGCTCACACAACGCTCTAAACACGGACGTAGGCACAGACCCCGTGAGGAATGCACATAGGTAAGCCTAGGCCGGAGGCCAAGAAACACGAGGACTGGAAGAAGGAGGAGTCAGCCTCCAGGTGATATTCGAGATGCTGCAAGTTCAGCAAGTCGCTATCGCTCAGCTTCAAAGTCAGAACAGGACTCCTAACACTGCCGAACCAGTAAACACATAGCACGAACCAGTGCTAGAAAGTCCTGATGAAAGCGGCTCGGGGGCTGACATCGCAATCATGAAAATGCTTGAGGAACTGACTAAAAGGATCGAGTCAGGAGAAAAGAAGATAGAAGACAATGATAAGAAGGTGGAAACTTACAACTCCCGGGTGGACCAAATACCAGGAGAACCTCCAGTTTTGAAGGGTTCCGATGCCAAAATATTCATACAAAAACCTTTTCCCCCAAGTGCGGCTCCGATGCCCATTCCCAAGAAGTTTCGCATGCCCGATATACTGAAATATAATGGAACAAGTGACCCTAATGAACATATTACTTCATACACTTGTGGAATCAAAGGAAATGACTTGGACGATGATGAAATCTAATCTGTATTGTTAAAGAAGTTTGGAGAAACATTATCAAAATGAGCTATGATCTGGTATCACAACTTAGCTCCTAACTCCATTGATTCGTTTGCTATGCTGGCAGATGCCTTGGTAAAAGCACACGCTGGGGCCATAAAGGTGGCCACGAGAAAATCGGACGTCTTCAAAATAAAACAAAGGGATGACGAGATGCTAAGGGAGTTCGTGTCCCGGTTTCAGATGGAAAGGATGGAATTTTCCCCGGTCTCTGATGACTGGGCAGTTCAGGCCTTTATGCAATGCTTGAATGTAAAAAGTTCGATAACATCTCGACAGCTAAAGCACAACTTGATCAAGTATCCAGCTGTGACATGGTCGGATGTGCACAATCGATATCGGTCAAAAATTAGGATCGAGGATGACCAATTGAAAGCCCCCTCGGGCTCAGTTCATCCAAACAGATTCGCAGCCAAGCCCCCGAGGGACACATACCGGGGATCAAGATTCAACAAGGAAAGATATCAAACGTACGTCGAAGGCAGAAGGAACATTTCAAGGCGTAAGCACCTCGGAACGATCGAAGAGTAGATCGAGGCCAAAGCTCCCGAGGATTCGTGGGCAAAACCGGGTCCGACAGGCGCTCGGGACCAGAGGAAGCTTCCAAATTGAATACAACTTTAGTGTTGACGCCACAAGTATCGTCTCAGCCGTTGGTAAAATTAAAGATACTAGATGGCCCAAGCCCACATAGACAGATCCTTCTCAGAGAAACCCTAACGTAATGTGTAAGTACCATGGTATTTACGGGCATAAGACCGAGGATTGCAGACATCTTAGAGACACTACTAGAAATAAGGCCTATGGCAACCCTTCCAAAACCGTTGCAGTAAATACACTAACCGACCCTATAGAGCTACTGGGACTGTTTAGGACTCGTTCCGGGATTCAGTGTTACCATAGGTGTATTGGGACGGTTTTTTGTAACGGTTGCAAAACCGTCCCCGTATAGAGATATTGTAACGGTTATGAAACTGTTGCATCAAGCCGTGGAACTGTTTTTAGTCCTATTGGGACGGTTATAAACCGTTTTGATATATTTATGCCAACAATATTTTAAGGCTATCGCGACGGTTTTTGTGATATATTGTAACGGTTCGGTGATCTATTGCAACAACTATCTATAGTCTATTGCAACGGTTATATTATCTATTGCAACGATTTTTTCTAGTAATTTAATATATTTATAGTTCCAGAATGAGGAATATTTCCTATGCAAACAAAATTTTTCACACCATAGCTTATATAAACTATAAAATAATATTAAAATATTCAACTAGCATTATCCATTGACAAACAAAATATGTATACATTGTTTGTTCAACAATTCAAAGTTAAAATAGATGAGTTTGCATACAAAAAGTTCTAAACAAAAATTATCCCGGAACATAATGAGAAAGTCTAGCAACGATCAACAACACTCAAGTAAGGTCTTCATCACTGCTTTCATCTGCAATCGCTGCACCTACAAATGACGATCAATAAATGATTAAACAAATTTTTTTTAAGATATTTGAATCACAAAGTAATTGATTTGTTATCGATGCTTTACCTAACAAAGTTGAACTATGTTTACTGTCACAATTCCTTATATAAGAGCAACAACAAGCTAAAATACAAACAACCTATTTGAATAGTAAGGAGGCTAACAACAGATGAAGACTTGTAAGTCCTAAACATAATAGACAAAGACTTGCTCCAGTCTCTTACTATAACCAATTTGATAACTCGAAAATTTTTCAACTCTCCATATTCTTAAAATTTTCGACAGAGTTTAAATACGACTATCCCAAAAATATTAACATGCTCAAAATATCATTATGCCGTACACAAAGAATCCTAATCATTTGTTATCCCAAACAAGAAGCTAAATATTTTCTAAACTTTCAATATTTCCATAAGACAAGCTTCTACATTTTCAAATGACATTAGTACTCAAAGCCTCCAACTCCATTTCAAAGCAACTCAATTCCAATCAAAGACCAAAATAATGAAGGAACACTCTAGCTCCTTTCAATTTACATTGCAAAATCTAACATTTGACAATTGAAAAAACACACACGCACATGCTAACTGACACATGTGTACATATGTAGCAACCAAAAGTCACTTCACTATGCTAACTAACACATAAAACAATATGCCTGAAAGTCCACAATCAGCAATAGACAAACGATAGTGCAGGAAAATCCAGACACACCACACTATAAATTTTTATTTTCACAAACTAATCCAAACAGAAAGATGAAGCGGGTCACATGACCATGACTATAAGTTATTCCAACATTTTCTAAGCACAAAGACATAAGAACAACAACAACAACAACAACAACAACAACACAACATCATACCTAGTATTATCCCACATTGTGGGGTCTGGTAAGGGTAATGTGTGCGCACGTTACCGCTACCTTGTAAGCACAAAGATATGAATCTCAATAATTCTCCAACACATATAGTTGTCAACAGATTTCATACCTAGACAAACTATTGTTCATTTTGCAAAACCAACAACCTTTTCTTCTCTTTTCTTTTTCTATTTTAAGGACAATAAATAGACTAAGATAAGCAGTACCTAAAAGAACGCTAGTATGTCACGAACACTTGATATTTACTTAAAGTCAGATGCAATAAAAGGGTGCTATAATAGTACCTTCTTATTTCTTCACAACCTTCTGAACATTAGCAGGCACCATCCTCCATAAACTTATTTAGTCACTGGAACTTCCACCTATTTTTCTTCCCTAAGCTGAACTCCATTTGTTAAAAACAATTTAAAAAATACAGAAAAAAGTTTCTAAGATTCATCATTGCAGACTTGAATGGCATGATGAATATATCAGCGTACACCATAATGAATCTGCGCAAACTCAGACTTGTCAATAGCAAAACATAGTGATCAATGAAACAATTGGATGTTAAGGCTATTATTTACGGACCAAAAAAGAAAAAGCAAAAAAGATTAGCCAAACCTTGTGTCTCATCGACTGTAATGCTTTTCCCTCTAAGGGGATTTTTAATTTCAGGTTTATCAACTTAAAACCGTGGATAACAAAGCGCTTTATTGCACAAATAAATTGCATCCGTTTGAAGTTGACCTTCTTACTGCGAAGGTGATCTTTAAAGCATATCATGCTAGCTAAGGACATGCAATAAATCCTTCAAAATCCTTGCAATATGCCAAATAACTGAATAAAAATCGCATGTATAGTATAACCAATGATGCAAAAAACTTGGTGATCAGAAGCATTGAGTACTTGCTGCGACAATTATGGTATAAACGTATCTTCCAGAAAAATAAAAATTTGACTTTTCTTTGTGAAAGACTTATATGCTTCTACTACTGCTATTTGAGATGTCTCTAGATCTCTCATTCTAAGATGTTTAGTGAATATGATTATGATTCAAATTACACAATATCAAGGGATAGTGGCATATCCAAGTTACTAGCTGAAAGAAGAAATTAAAAGATAAAAAGAATAGCCAAACATACCTTATAATTAATCATGATATTTGTTTAATCTCTTATTTACCATTCTGAAATAACAAAAATATAAGAGCTAACAAAAAAAAAATACTAGCTGTGGAAATTCTTTTTATCAATAAATTTATGGGTTTCTCGAGTTTCCATGCACATAATTGGATTATCCACCTGCAATTAAATCGAAAAAAAATGTGATTAAACAAGAAAGTCTTTTCTTGATATTATGTATGGAAAAGCGTTCATAGAATAATTTTCTACATTTGCAAGTTAAAGAAGACATCACAAGTAGGAAGCTTGAATAAACGATTCAACTCCCGTAAGACTTCAGTGAACTAAACTACACAGTATATGGGCTTTCTGACTTCTCATTTATCACAACTATTTTCCTTTCTCCTTTTTCTTATTCTTGATGTCACTATTTTTTGTTACACAACAGTTTTCCTAGTAGGAAGAAGTCTCAGCAGAAAGGAGTAAGGGTATATAGAGAGCATGAGACATACCACACCTAGAGCAAATACATTTTGAATTTAGAGAGACTAATGAGCTCGCCTTGCAAACAAAACCCCTATGAGACCTTGAGGCCATGAAAGCATCAGCCGCAAAATGTGGTGTTATTCCTTGCAAGGATTAAATAAAGAAATCAGAAAATGAGCTCACTTACATATAATACGTTATCTAATTTTACTTCATCTTCAACTTTTAGAAACTCTAATACAAGATTCAGTTTTGATTGAAGAAAATGACACCTCAACTTTGACATCTCGGTTAATTTGAACTTGATATTTGATGCTTTAACACAATTCAACAACGGATTATCAAATATATCCTACAATCGTAATTAAGAACTATATGAAAATGACAAATAGTCTCCCTCCATTACTCTGTATAAACTTTAGAATATCAGTTGAACTCTTGAGACATGATAGAAATTTAAACAATTTGCAGAGATTCATTGAGGCAAAGCGTCAAACACCTTGTGGGCAACTTCATGACAAACTCACCCAATAATTATGGGATCGATTCATTATAAGTAGCCAAAAATCTCAAACCCTAATTTTTTAAAACCATTTTCTAGCTCCCTTTATCAGTGTCAAATTTGACTCCAAAAAGTTAAAGAAGATAACTTGTCAAAAGCGAGAGGAAGGCCATACCTTTGATTTACCAACTGAAAGTAACGGAATAACCTGCTGTACCTTCTACTAAACAACAATAAAGTCATCCCTCACAACTGATTAATTAAAATTTTACCAATTAAAGAGATGGCGAATGTTAGTGGGTTACTGTGCGAGAGAAATTCAGTGAAGTAAACTCAACTACAAGTCTACAATCAATCTTGGAGAAGAAACCCTTACCTAGACATAGAAGAAAATCAATGGGAGACCTACGATGTCGGAGAGTGCGCCATTGTAAGAGATTTGCATTGCCTAAGAGTGTCCTTCTGCTGGAGTTAGGTCTTCAGATTGTGTATTTTGGGACCTTCCATATGACTTAGGTGTCTTCTTATTAGATTAGATATACATAATAATTAAAACAAAAATTATACTTCGCGAAAATTAAAAGAGGGAAACAGGGAGGGAAAAATTAACAAGTTGCTATAGGTTTTTCTTTTAGAAACCGTGGCCAAAGATATACCTATTGCAATGGTTAGTACAACCGTTCCAATGGGTTAAAATGTTGCAACGGTTTGTATCCTATGGGAACGGTTTCCTTGCAAAACTGTCTCAATAGATCTTAGGCCCTTATGCAACGGTTAAAACTGTTGCAATAGACGTGCTATTGTAACGGTTCAAGAACCGTTGCAATAAAACTGTTGCCATAGGCCCAATTTCTAGTAGTGAGAGGAGGTAGCTCGACTATTCAATGAGGGGCACCTTCGTGCATTTCTCAGTGACCGGGCCAAAAATCATTTTTGAGAAAGAGACGCAAACAGGAAGAATAAACCCGAAGAACCTCAACATGTCATTCACATGATCATCGGTGGAGACGACGTCCCACGGAGACCTACATTCAAACGTACTAAAATATCCATCACAAAGGAAAGACCTACTCGGAGCTATGTGCCCGAGGATGCTCTATCATTTTGCGACAAGGAAGTAGAAGACGTACCCCAGCCTCACAACGACGCCCTAGTAATCTCTATCCTTTTGAATAAAATTAAGGTTAAACGCGTTTTAGTGGATCCAGGTAGCTCGGCGAACATAATCAGATCGAGGGTCGTGAAATAACTCAGCTTGCAAGATCAGATTGTACCTGCATCCCGGGTGCTAAACGACTTCAATATGGCAAGTGAAACAACGAGGGGAGAAATTATCTTGCCTGTAAACATAGCTGGGACCATACAAGACACCAGGATCCATGTCATCGAAGGTGACATGAGGTATAACGCACTCCTCGGAAGGCCGTGGATACACAATATGAGGGCAGTTCCTTCAACTCTGATGATGAAGTTCCCGATAGAGGAAGGAGTGAAAATAGTCCACGGAGAACAGCATGCTGCAAAAGAGATGTTCGCAATCGAGGAAGTGGTGCCGATACCGAAGCCCTTGACCTTGAAGACATCGACCTCCAAAGGTAAACAGGTGGCTAAGTAGTAGTCACAGCCCCGAGCCTTGACAGAAGCAGAATAACAGGTAACCGAAGGCGAAGAAAGGAATTCCCCAGATCCTCGAACCCTCGTTGTTCCCGAAAAGCCCGATGCTACCAGGCCAACCACTGAAGAGAAAGGTACACCAGAGAATGGGATTAATCCCGTCCTCAGGAAAAAACTCATTTAGTTTCTTATTGATAATATAGATCGCATTGCTTCGCCCCGCTTAAATATGACAAGGATTCCGCTCGAAGGATAAACATATAAAATAATGAAAGCTTATATTGATGATATGACTGGTCAAATCCCTGTGCGCAAAGGACCACTTTAATTCATTTGCAGGAAATAATCAACGTGTCGGGGTAATACGACACAAAGCTCAACCCAAACAAACGTTCCCTTGGAGTTGGCGCGGCCGAACTTCTCGGCCTTCGTGGTATCAAATCAGGGCATCAAAATCATCCCCTACCAGACCAAGGCTCTCGGAGATGTCATGGCCATGGATAGCAAGACCTCGGAGTAGTTGATAAAGGATCTTACAGGCTCGGCACAACGGAAGCTCTCAAAGGCCGTGAGCTCCAGAATACCCCTTCCTACACAAAGGCTGTAGGTTGTAAAGCATGCGTTGCACTCTTTTTCCCTTAGCTCGGATTTTTTACCAAATGGATTTTACTGACAAGGTTTTTTACGAGGCAACACCTATATGCTACCCGAGAAATGGTCAACAAGTATTCAAGGCTTCTTTTCAATCAACCTTGAATACTGGGGGGCATCACCCTCGGAGGTTACATTTTTGGGAAAGATATTTCACGCCTAAGAGGGTCTCGATTGGAGAATGTTGTAATGGGCCAAACGGTCAAATGAACCGTGTCCATATAGAATAATCGAGCCCCGACGGCAAAACATATACGCATGTATCAGCTATTTAAAGAAGCATTCTGGTTATATCAAAAATACTTTGCGTCTCATACGATGCTACGTCTCGCGTTTTTCGTACGTAAAAGTTTTGTCTTCAGTTAATTGACGTAGACTCGGGGATGAGATTATCTTGAGATTAGCATATTTTTGCTACTTATAATAAGCAATAAGTGAGGGCCATGAAGGATAAATGGTACATGAATTAAAGAAAATGAGTTTCGTTGAAGGTTGTCGATTTTGATAAAATACGGGCTGAGCGATAATACTCGATATTTATGGACTAGTACCATATAAGGTACCATATGACCGTGATAATATGATATATAAAGTATATTAAAAATAAGTAGAATTTTAAGTAATTTGAGATAATTCTTAATTATATGGGTAATTGGTTAATTATCAGGTAGCAGAACTATAAATTAATTATTAGTTATAGGATAAGATGTAATAAAAACCCTCCCCCACCCTATGTGGCATCAAGCCACCACCCAACCCAAATGACTCATTAGTCATGTTGGGTAGGTGGCAATTTAAGGTGCTAACTAAATTACACCTCATGCTAATATTTTCCAAGGCAAAATGGCTACACCCTCATATTGGCTCAAAGAGGAGATTTCTTAAAGAGATATTCAACTAAGCCGTTACAACCAGAAACTAACGAATTCCTACAATTTCAGCAATTCCCTCAAGAATTTGTACACATTAAGTAGCATGTTTAAGGCATGTAGCAAAGTAAAACAACCACAGTCCAACGTAAAATTTTGCGATTCTAAAGGAGTACGGTGCAACCTTTTCCGGGAACATCATACGGATTTTTTCCGCCCCAGGTATGTTAAGGCTAAGCTCTTCCTTCATTTTGGCATGATCTCGTCGTTACACAACTTTGATAACAAGGCATAAAGAAAAATTTATATCCCGAAATTTATGTATATTTTGCTAGTCTCGCAAGTTATAATATTCTCTTTATCGGGACTTCATATTCATTTGAGTATTTCCTTCTTCAAGTCAAGAGAGCAGAGAGTATATATATACATATTAAAGTATTTTCATTACCGTCGAGCTATAATCGATGGGCAGACCCCTATTAGGCAACCTCAGATCAGATGGTAAGTTATACACCGAGCCTAGTAAGGCTGAGTGCCTACGAGCGAGCCCACTTGACCGAGATACAGAACTTAGTATGGCCGAGCGCCTATGAGCGAGCCTACTACGGCAGAGCAATTATATATATATGCCGAGCCTTATAGGGCCGGACAGCTATTTTACTTATTATATTGAGAGAATTGAGTCAGTATCAGCAGGTAAGCATATGTTCTAGTTATCAGTTCAGTTTCAGCTTTCAGTATATTGCCTTACATACTTGGTACATTATTTCGTACTGACGTCCCTTTCTTGGGGCGCCGCATCTCATGCGTGCAGGTTCGCACAAACAGACGGGTAGACCACCTCAGTAGATATTTGCCCGAGTTCAGCCCTATCGTAAGCTCCCTGTCTTTCGGAGTTGTCGGGTCTAGCAGTTTGGTGTACATCTTGTTCATATATGTAGGTAGGTAATGGGTAGGTCAGGGCCCTGTTCAGTTAGTGCAGTTTGTTGGGCTTGTAGGCCCTGTACGTATATTTTGTTGGCTTGTCAGTTGTAGTAATTATGACGGCCTTGCCGGCCCAACTTTATGTTGACATTTAGTCAGCGTTAGTCCCTATTCAGTTTTATATTTTGCATCGCACATTGTGAGCACGTGATTTTTGCCTCAGATGAATTACTCCTATAGAATCCCAAAATTAGATTTTTTTCCTTTTAATTATTCATTATTTTAGGAATTATTGTAGAATTTTCCTGATTGTTTGCATTCTGTGTGCATGTTTAATTTTATTTAATTCATAAAAATACAAAAAAAATACATTGCATTTTTGCATTTAGGATTTAATTTTGCATTTTTTAGATTAATTGGTAAATTAGTGTTTTACAAAAAAATGGAAAATCACAAAAAAATGATTTATTTCGCATTGTTTAATTTTTAGTTTTGAATTTTGTTAGTTTTCCTTTAATTTGGTATTTAATTAGTTGTGGTAATTATTATAGTTAATTAATTCAATTTGGTAGGATAATTTGATTTAGGAATTAAGTTAGGTTTTATTTTATTTTCATTTTTGTTTTTAAAAGAAAAAAGGAATTAAAAAGAAATTTTGAAAAGGAAAAGGAAAAGAATGAAGAAAATCAGATTTTTGGGCCAAAAATTCGAAATTCCCCAAGCCCAAACTGGATTTCCCCCTTTTTACCTGCCCAAACCCGTTAAAACCAGCTCAAAACCCGTCTGATACCCGGTCCAACCCATCCAAAATCCAAACGACCCCGTTTTGCTTCGGGTGGATCTCAGCCGTTGGATCTCATCAATCCAACGGCCCGGAACTGGATGATCTATCCTATTTAACTATCCGAACCCCTAACCCCCCCCCCCCCTGAACTCGTCTCTCTCATCTCCCCATTCTCAGAGACCACAGCCCAAAACCCTAGTGCCGCCTCAATTTCCCACCGCCCCAAGCCGGCGGCGCCGCCTCAGATTAGTCCCAAAATAACACCACGGAATCCCCATGGTTCCCTCCTCCCCATTCTCCAATTATTTTCCCTCGAATCCCTCTGTAGCTTCTCGAATCTTAGATCGAAAGTGGAACCCTAAAATCCCAAAAACTTCCAAATCGAAATTTCGTTGAAGATTTAGGCCTATTTTGACTTTATTCGTGTGTTCTTGATAAGAACACATGATTAATATCGAATTGGGCCGAAAATTGGAAGATTTTGAAGACCCAGTCTCCGTTTCTTACTGGTCCGAGATTCTTTAGGTATTTTTCTTTTCTTTACCTTTTGATATTTAATTTCTATTTTTTGTTCTCTTGTCATCTTCTTCTACTCTTTCTTTTATTTTTCTAATTTTTATTTTCCATTTTTTCATCTCTTCAAACCATCCGTATTTGCATGTTAGTCTTAGGTTTTGTTTAATTAGATATTTGTTTTCTGGTTCTAAGATTGGATGTGTTTGATTTTTTTGCTTCTGTTTGGGCCCAAATTTTTCGAGTCTTTAAGGCTTTGTAATTGAGTATTCGAGAGTTTTGAGCTTTCAATATTGATTTGGTTTCTGAAAATCAGAAAGCCCAAAGAAGAAAGGATTCGAATTGATTTTTGAGCCCAGGTCTGTTTAATTATTGGGTCAATTTGACCCATGA
Organism: Nicotiana attenuata; assembly: GCF_001879085.1. Lineage (NCBI taxonomy): Eukaryota > Viridiplantae > Streptophyta > Magnoliopsida > Solanales > Solanaceae > Nicotiana > Nicotiana attenuata. Next base: position 130,700 of record NW_017671477.1, read on the forward strand.
CCCATGAGATTTCTGGGGTAATTAACATGGCTTAAAGGGGTAATTTAGGAACTCTAGGTGGGGGGAATCTCAGTAACTGAATTAGGAAGTTGCTAGGAAGGTGTCATTGGGACTTAACTGAAAATTTGATTTTTAAGTGAGGGTACTTGAGCAAAAACCAAAATTGCAAAAGGTCTTAGGTGCAAAACTTAGCTTATTTCTGCAGCCCTAAAACCTTGCCTATAAAGGCACCTTTTCTTCAAGCTTAAGTCAGAGAATTTAGAGATAAAAATTCCTGAAAAAGTTTAAACGGCTGAGTTCTTTGAGAAAATTCTGAATTCCTGCATTTCCTTGTGGAAAACTACCAAAATTCTGCTTGTTTTTTTTGGGATTTCTGATTCTCTTTGCTAGCTAAAACTCCTGAAAGTTCCCTAGTTATATTTCTGGTTGGAGAAAATGGTTTGAATTTTTGGTCTGAAGTTGGGTCTTGATCTGTTGTTTCTACCACTGTTCCATTGACTGTTTTGAGCTGGTTCTACTGTTTTACTGCTGAAATCTGGGTTCTGTCCTGTTCTGCTGCTGTTGCCTACTGATCCCTTACTTCTTCTTTCTTTCCCCTCAATTCCAGGTACATGATCTCTGAGTTCTACCTCATGTGAGGTTTGACTTGAAGAATGAAATGAAAAGCAGGAGTTTAAAGCATAGCAATAGCCTTATTCATGATTAAGTTGTACCTCTTCATGATATTTGTGTCTTTAGTAACCTGATTTGTTATATTTCAGTTGATTTCTATTTTGGATTGTCGAGCTCTTATGATTGTATTTGATTTTGGGACTGTTAAGATGTTCTGTTAGAAGACTCAGTCAAATTACATATGTCTTAGATTTGCATTAGTCTTGGATGAAATAAGTATTCAGGCTTGGTGATAATCTCATGTTTGAACTGGCTGTAAAGAGGCTAAGGATAAAATGATGATGTGTGGTATGCTATTTGAAAGGGTACTGTGAGGTGTTATTTTGCTGAGAATGGCCTGTGTTGTGATATATGATTATAAACCCATGATGAGAGTAGTTTTAGTTGCCTATTAGTCTTGCTTAAGGTTTGGCATAAATCAATTCAGTGTTCAATGTCTTGTGAAATGAGGATTTAAATTTTATAGTTCTGAAATCTGTTTTTGTCGTGAAAAAGGGGTTCAGAATCATGGTGTTAGAGGTTTCATATTATTATGTAAACTTTGTCCAAATTGAGTAATCCTAAAGGGTGAATATGGCTATGTGTGTTAGAATGTATTCACTTGAAATCAACTATTTGTTTAAGGCTGTTTGGGATGAGATTTAGTGGTTGAAGTGAGACGAAGGTGTTTGTTTTGCTAGATTTTAAATGAGTGTGTTGGGTTCTCATGACACATAAAAAAAATACTTTCATCTTGGAAGAGGTTTGAATATCAAGAGCATGCTTTTGTATTTGTCTGCATTTGCAAGAGCCGGACAGTAATTGTTTTAATTATAAGCTCTTATGCATCGTTGTGATTTTGCTTGGTTAATTATGCTGGGTCATGCAACTGGGCCTTTAGCTTTGGCCCAGTGCCCTCTTGACGTCCAAGCATGCGAGTCAGGCTTCACTCAAGCCCAGCTTTCCTTTTTGTTTTCGACGTGCAGGCTCATAGAAATGCCAATTGGGCCTGCTGTCGATTGGGTTTTCTCACACAATCAAATGTTGATATCATTTTATTTTTACTGGTTCGTAAGGACGTTTTATATGTCTACTTAGATTGAATTCAAATCACGTTAAGCCTTTAGCTAATTATTTGGACCTTGATTAGACTTGAGGCGAGCCATATTAGACAAGTTATAAATTATGGCCCTCAAAACTAAGTTTAGAAATCCTTTTAATAAAATGAATTGAGGTGTGCCGTGCCAAATAAAATCTCAAAAAATGCATGGCCCTCGCTTAATTAATGTAAATCCTTTAGAAGTCGAGGCGTGCCATTTAGTTGAATTTTCCATGGCCCTCGCAAATTTGAAAGTGCGTAGTTGCTTTACGCGCGCTATTTTAAAAGTTACTTTCCTAAAATCGGGTGTGCATTTCATGTGACCCAAATCCAAATCTCAACAACGTTAAATAAAATGTGTCACGGACTGCGGGTGCATTTCATGTGGCGTGGTCCAAAGACGCGTTTTAGATAACGTTGAAATCTTCCTTAAAAAATAATAATTGAAAGTGGCTTAAAAAGTTAAAATATACCATAGGCTAAAACATGTATTAAAATCAGATAATAGGCCAATTATGATAGTTTAAGCGACCGTGCTAGAACCACGGAATCCGGGGGTGCCTAAAACCTTTCCTCGGGTTAACAGAATTCCTTATTCAGAATTTCTGATTCGCAGACTTCAAAAGGAAAGTCAAAATTTTCCTCGATTTGGGATTTAAAATAAACCGGTGACTTGGGACACCAAATATACTATCCCAAGTGGCGACTCTGATAAATAAATAATCCCATTTCGAATAATGTCACTTAAATTCTCCCTTATACTACCTTCGGGTGTGTAAAAAGGAGGTGTGACACACATTATCTAGCAATGTGGTCCATGACCAAAGTATGACATTACATGTTCAGAGTCTCTTAGTCGCAAGTGGTATGCAAGGATAGGTGAAGCACTGGGTGGCGGTCTCGCCCCTAGGCTCGGGGTGTGACAAAAGTGGTATCAAAGCAGTTCTGTCCTAGGGAGTCTACAAGCCGTGTCTAGTAGGGTCTTGTTTATAGATTTGTCGTGCACCACATTATATAAGTAGGGGACTACAGGGCATTTAGGAGTTGGTTACCCTTCTTTCAAATCTAAATCATGCTGTAGCACTGAGTTATAGGAAATTTGAGTTAAGCTTACATGTTGACGTGTGCATGCACAGATGACGGTAACTAGGAAGATTACGGCTAGCCAGAGAAGAGAAACAATAGTAGATGAGGGGACTAGCAGGGTACCCCCAGCAGATGGGGCCCATTCGGAGTCCTAGGGAGAGACCCCTACCCAGCAATTACCGGCTCCTCCGCCACCTGAGGAGATTCCTAGGGAGACCGCACATCTAGTTCCCCCTCCGCTTCCATCAAATCAGGACTTGAGAAGTGCGGTGTATTTGATGGCACAATTGGTAGCTACCCAGCAACAGGCTAGGACATCCGCTAGTGCAGGACCTTTTGAGTGATCTGGGAGTTCAAGGGTCCGAGAGTTTATTGCTTTGAATCCCCCAGTTCACGGGGACAGATCAGAGGGAGGACCCGTAGGATTTCATAGATCATCATAGGATCTTTCGGGTTATGCATGCCACGGAGAAAGAGGCAGTTGAGTTAACAACTCTTCGACTTCGAGATATAGCCATCCTTTGGTACGAGGGATGGGAAAGGTCCAGGTGACGTGATGCACCTCCTGCTACTTGGGAGAATTTTTTAGATGCTTTCCTTGACCATTACTTACCGCAAGAGATCCGACAGGCCCGACTCGATCAGCTTCTAGGCCTCAAGTAGGGAAATATGAGTGTTCGATAGTACAGTCTCCATTTTGACTCATTAGCCAGATGTGCACCATCATAGTTGCTACTATGCGGGACAGGATCCATAGGTTTATAGCAGGGTTGGCCCCAGAGTTGACCGAGGCATGTGCCACCGCTTCATTACAGGATAGTATGGATATCTCCCGGATTCAAGCATTTGCCCAGAATATACAAAGGGGTAGGTGTCGGCAGCAGGGTACGGAGAGGACTGAGTTAGGGCAGCGGAAGAGGATGAGATTTGCTAGATCTCAGGCGGAGTCTCAGGGTAGTTATAGGCCCCAGTACTTCAAACGGCCACCTAGAACTCTGCCACCTCAGTCACACGGTTACATATGACCGTTATACTCAGTCAGGACCAGGTGAGAGCTCCCAAGCGTCAAGTTTGCAGCGACAACGAGGTTCGGGGCAAACATGGCCATTTCCACCGCGGTGTTCCATCTACGGTAGAGGACACTTGGGCCAATGCCGAGCCGGTTTCGATGCTTGTTATACATGTGGACGTCCAGGGCATATGATGCAAGATTTCCCAAATAGAGATTCTGAGGGTATGGCGCAACCAGCGAATTTAGCAACAGGATTAGCTATGTCCGTGCATCCTTCAGGGCGCGAGTATCAGTCTTCGGCTGGTAGAGGTCGAGGAAGAGGTAGAGACTCCAGTTCAGGTGGTAACCAGAATCATATATATGCGCTAGCAGGTTGACAGGACCAAGAGTTCTCACTAGGCGTTGTGACAAGTATGTTGACCATTTGTTCTCACGATGTTTATGCCTTGATAGACCCAGGATCTACTTTATCATGTATTACCCCATTTGTCGCGAGGAAATTTGGTATAGTGCCTGAAATACTAAGTGATCCTTTTGCGGTATCTACACCGGTCAGAGAATCGACTATCACTAGACGGGTTTACCGAGGTTGTACGGTATCAGTTTGTGGTCGTCAGACCTCAGCCGGCCTAGTTGAGCTACAGATGTTGGATTTTGATGCTATCATGGGCATGGATTGGTTGGCAGCTTGTTATGCCACAATTGATTGTCGAGCAAAGACAGCCAGATTTCATTTTCCGGGTGAGCCAGTCCTTGAATGGTTAGGTAATATAGTGACACCTAGAGGTAGGTTTATTTCCTATCTGAAGGCGAGGAAAATGATTGCAAAAAGGGTACATTTATCATATTGTGCGAGTTAAAGATGCGAATGTTGAGATACCTACACTTCAGTCTATTCCAATAGTCAAAGAGTAAGCGGATGTATTTCCAGATGAACTTCCAGGTATTCCTTCAGAGCGAGAGATTGATTTTGGCATCTATTTGCTTCCGCGAACGCAACCAATATCCATCCCTCCGTATAGAATGGCACCTGCTGAATTGAAAGAGTTGAAGGAGAAGTTTTAAGATTTATTGGAGAAAGGTTTCAGCAGACCCAGTACCTCACTTTGGGGTGTACCGGTATTGTTTGTACGGAAGAAAGACGGCTTGCTGAGGATGTGTATCGATTATAGGCAACTGAACAAGGTAACTATTAAGAATAAGTATCCACTTCCAAGGATAGACGACTTATTTGATCAGTTACAAGGAGCTAGATACTTTTAAAAGATAGATTTGAGGTCAGGATACCACTAGGTCAGAGTTCGGGAGAAAGATATTCCCAAGACAGCCTTCAAGACCCGATATGGTCACTTCGAGTTCCTTGTCATGTCCTTCGGGTTGACGAATGCACCTGCCATATTTATGGACTTGATGAATAGCCTATTTCGACCATATTTAGATCTGTTCGTGATAGTCTTTATTGACGATATTTTGGTTTATTCACGTTCAGAGGATGAGCATGTGGACCACCTGCGAGCGGTACTCCAAACCTCCGTGATAATAAATTGTATGCTAAGTTTTCTATGTGTGAGTTCTAGTTGAAGTCTGTAGCATTCTTGGGGCACATTGTATCCGATGGAGGTATAAAGGTAGACACTCAGAAGATTGAGGCTGTGAAATCATGGCCTAGACCTACCACTCTGACAAAGATTCGTAACTTTCTAGGCTTAGTAGGATACTACCGGAGGTTCGTAGAGGGTCAATGGACACAGGCATGTGAGCAGAGTTTCCAAGAGCTTAAGAACAGGTTGACCTTAGTGCCAGTTCTAGCACTTCCAGTGGGTCCAGATGGTTATGCCATGTATTGTGATGCCTCAGGTGTCGGGTTAGGATGTGTCCTGATGCAACATGGGAAAGTAATTGTGTATGTTTCAAGGAAGTTAAGGAAGCACAAATGGAATTATCCGACCCACGACCTCGAATTAGCTGCGGTTGTCCATGTACTTAAGATATGGCGACATTATTTATATGGTGTTCATGTTGATATATTCACAGATCATAAAACCCTGCAATATATCTTCAAGCAAAAACAATTGAACTTGCAACAGAGGTGGTGGCTTGAGTTATTAAAAGATTACAATATTAACATTCTCTACCATCCAGGGAAAGCTAATGTTGTAGCAGATGCCTTAAGTCGCCAATCTATGGGTAGCTTAGCACATGTAGAGGCCGAAAAAAGACAATTAACTAGACAGATTCATCAATTGGCTTGTTTGAGGGTTCGGTTAGTAGACTCTGGTAATGGAGGAGTTGTACTCCAAAATACTACAAAATCATCTCTCATAGTTGATGTAAAGGCAGTACGAGGACCTAGATTTAGTCGAGTTGAGAGAGCGGGTTCCACAACAGAAGAAGCTGTTGTTAGAACTCAAAGGAGATGGGGTTCTCAGATACAAGGGTCGTTTGTGTGTTCCAGATGTAGCAGGGCTACGAGACAGGATTATGTCAGAGGCACATTATTCGTGGTACTCCATTCACCCTGGGTCGACGAAGATGTATCATGACATTAAGGAGGTGTATTGGTGGAACGATATGAAGAAGAACATTGCTGAGTAGGTCGCTCAATGCCCTAGTTGCTAGCAGGTGAAGATAGAGAACCAGAAGCCCGAAGGGCTAATGCAGAATATAGAGATCCCGACATGGAAATGGGAGGCGATAAACATGGACTTTATCACGGGTTTACATCGTTCTCAATGTAAGTTTGATTCCATATGGGTGATAGTCGATAGGCTCACGAAATCAGCTCATTTCCTACCGGTCAGATCTACATATACAACAGAAGATTATGCAAAGTTATATATTAAAGAGATAGTGCGACTACACGGAGCGCCAATATCTATTATATCTGACCGTGGGGCCCAGTTTACAACACATTTTTGGAGGTCATTTCAGAAAGGTCTAGGGACTCAGGTGAATCTCAGCACAACTTTTCATCCCCAAACTGATGGACAAGCCGAACGCACCATTCAGACGCTCCAGGATATGTTACGAGCATGTGTGCTGGATTTTAAAAAGAGTAGGGATGAACATGTACCTCTTATCGAGTTTGCATATAATAACAGTTATCACTCCAGTATCCAGATGTCTCCGTACGAGGCTTTGTATGGGCGCAGGTGCAGATCTCCTATAGGGTGGTATAATTTTGGAGAATCTAGGTTATATGGGCCAGACCTAGTTCAGTAGGCCATAGAAAAAGTAAAGCTTATTCGGGAGCGACTGTTGACAGCTCAGAGTCATCAAAAGTCATATTCTGACGTGCGACGATGAGATTTAGAGTTCGAGGTTGATGACTGGGTATTCTTACAGGTGTCACTATGAAAGGTGTGATGAGGTTTGGCAAGAAAGGCAAACTTAGCCCACGGTATATTGGACCTTATAGGATCATTTGGAGAGTGGGCCAAGCAGCTTGTGAGTTAGAATTGCCCTCGAAATTGGAGTCTGTCCATCCGGTTTTCATGTATCTATGTTACAAAAGTGCATTGGCGATCCTACCCGAGTGGTGCCCACGGATGATGTATAGATTACAGAGGACTTGTCATACGAGGAAATTCCGGTTGCCATCCTAGACCGACAAATCTGCAAGTTACGGAATAAGGAGGTAAGCCTCCGTGAAAGTCTTATGGAGAAGCAAGAATGTGGAAGAGATGACGTGAGAAGCGGAGGAAGAAATGAAGTCTAAATACCCCCTCCTATTTGAAACTGGAGATATGCCTCGAGATTTATGGGATATCTCAGCAGAACTCTACTTAGGCCAGTAGGTCATCAGGTAAGCTCTCATTTTGACTGTCAGAATTTATGATGAACATTTGTGTGAAGCCAAGTGTTGCTATGTATATCAGTGGCCATGTGTGGCGTGTATAGTATGTTTTCTGGCTGCGTACATGTTGGTTTCAGTCTACTATACAGAGGAGACTCTAGAAAAAAACTTTCCAAGGTATCTAAGAGTAAACATTCGAGGACGAATGTTTCTAAGGGGGGAAGGATGGTACATCTCGCGTTTTTCCTACGTTAACATTTCATTTTCAGTTAACTGACGTAGACTCGAGGATGATATTATCTTGAGATTAGCATATTTATGCTACCTATAACAAGCAATAAGTAAGGGCCATGAAGGATAAAGGGTACACGAATTAAAGAAAATGAGTATCGTTGATAGTTGTCGATTTGGGATAAAATACGGGCCAAGCGATAATACCCGATATTTATGGACTAGTACCATACAAGGCACCATATGACCATGATAATATTATGTATAAAGTATTTTAAAAATAAGTAGAATTTTAAGTAATTTGAGATAATTCTTAATTATGTGGGTAATTGGTTAATTATCGGGTAGCAGAACCATAAATTAATTATTAATTATAGGATAAAATTTAATAATAACCCTCCCCCACCCTATGTGGCATCAAGCCACCACCCAACCCAAATGACTCATTAGTCATGTTGGATAGGTGGCAATTTAAGGTACTAACTAAATTACACCTCATACTAACATTTTCGAAGGCAAAATGACTACACCCTCATATTGGATCAAAGAGGAGATTTCTTAAAGAGATATTCAACTAAGTCCTTACAACCAGAAACTAACGAATCCTACAAATTCAGCAATTCCCTCAAGAATTTGTACACATTAAGCAGCGTGGTTAAGGCATGTAGCAACGTAAAACTTCAAAAGTCCAACGTCAAATTTTGCGATTCTAAAGGAGTACGGTGCAACCTTTTCCTGGAACATCATACGGATTTTTTCCCACTCCAGGTATGTTAAGGCTAATCTCTTCCTTCATTTTGGCATGATATCTTCGTTACACGAGTTTGATAACGAGGCATAAAGAAAAATTTATATCCCGGAATTTACGTATATTTTGCTAGTCTCGCAAGTTACAATATTCTCTTTATCGGGACTTCATATTCATTTGAGTATTTCCTTCTTCCAGTCAAGAGAGATGAGAATATATATATATACATTATTAAGTATTTTCATTACCATCAAGCTATAATCGATGGGCAGGCCCCTATTGGGCAACCTCTGATCAGATGGTAAGTTATACACCAAGCCTACAGTGGCCGAGCGCCTACGAGCGAGCCCAGTTGGCCGAGATACAGAGCCTAGTATGGCCGAGCGCCTATGAGCGAGCCTACTACAGCAGAGTAGTTATATATATATATATACCGAGCCTTATATGGCCGGGCAACTATTTTACTTATTATATTGAGAGAATTGAGTTAGTATCAACAGGTATGCATATGTTCAAGTTATCAATTCAGCTTGAGCTTTCAGTATATTGCCTTATATACTCGGTACGTTATTTCGTACTGACGTCCCTTTCTAGGGGCGCTGCATCTCATGCGTGCAGGTTTAGACAGACAGACAGGTAGACCTCTTTAGTAGGTGTTTGCCCGAGTTCAGCTTTATCAGTAAGCTCCCCGTCTTTCGGAGTTGTCGGGTCTAGCAGTTTGGTGTACATCTTGTGCATATATGTAGGTAGGTTATGGGTAGGTCGGCGCCCTGTTCCGATCACATTTCATCTATCAGTAGAGGCTTGATGATATATCCTGTCACTTAGTGCAGTATGTTGGGCTTGTAGGCAATATATGTATATTTTGTTGGCTTGTCAGTTGTAGTAATTATGACGGCCTTGATGGCCCAGCTTTATGTTGACATTTAGTCAGCGCTAGTCTCTATTCAGTTTTACATTTTACATCGCACATTATCTTGCAATGTGGTCCATGGCCAAAGTATGACATTACATGTTCAGAGTCTCTTAGTCACAAGTGGTATGCAAGGATAGGTGAGGCACTGGGTGCCAGTCTCGCCCCCAGGCTCGGGGCGTGACATACGAGCTCAACACTTACAATCCTATGGGAAACGGCTTAAGAGCCAAAACATAGAAGCACCCCAAATACTCGGGGACTGTCATAAAAAATCCGAATTAATAAGACCTCAAAGTGGCACCATTTCGAAACAAAGGCCAAGGCAAATATTCTCAGGGACTAACTTCTCGAATAAGTTTGGAAAGTTATGGGGAAACAAGTCCAAGTGACATACCCAAAGGCTACGGCCACACTAAAGACTACGATCATACAAGTCCAAATAATGCGGCTTGGAGACGTCCGACTTCCGCTATAAATTAAAGGCCTTCAAACATTGAAAAACTGGTTAAGTCGGCTACCCTCGGCAAAAGCAAAATATAAGGGGCCTCGATAAATTTGGCCCCCGAAAAATAAAAGGGCTTCGATAAATCAACCCTCGAACAATCCAAAGGCATCGATAACACCAGCCTTCAGAAAACCCTTAAGAGGCATTCGATTATGTCCATACAAAGTGTCTATTGAGGTTCTGATGCGTCGAGCCTTCGAAAGACCCAACGTGTACAAAAACACATGCTAAGGCATAACTAAAAATTTACCAAGTCTTTTAGCCAAAATGAGGGAAAAATTATATAGCCATTGTAAGAGGCCGAATCGGCCCAAATATAAAAGCCTAAGGGCCGACATATAAGAGCCTAAGGGCCAGTATATAAGAGGCTAAATGTCACGACCTAATTTAGGATCGTGACCGGCGCTCAGGAGCTAGCTCAGTGAGTAATAATATTTAACCACAACAAGTTTTTAATAGGGGACAAGTCAGAAAACATGCTTGTATAATAATCACAAAATAAAATGCCCCTTTTAAAACGGTAATAATAATCAGTCCCATCATGTGTTTCCTGTAACAAAATCATTTTACAAATTCAGTAATAAACTTGGTAAATACTGTGTCATAGCAAATCTTTATATTTGGGAGGTTTTCAGAAAAGGATCATGTAATCTGTATCACTGTGTGTACCCCTTCGTAAAAGGAATCAAGTATAACTATAGGTCCCTACTCGAGGGAAAACTATAACTGTATGCTAGTTCTACCTTCCCACTAGCGAGGGCTATAACTGTAATCGGTAATCAGTAATCTGTAAATACAAGGTGCACCAGGTCTAACGAACCCGCTGTTAGCTACGGCATCCTTCAAAGTCTCCTCCCATTTATACTCTTTCTTGTAAATAGTAAATACTCATACAAAAGCATTCTAAAAATAATAAAGGGCATATAATTCCTTATCAAATCTTGTAATTTTATTTCGGTAACAGTAATCATGTCTCAACTAACAGTAAAACATGTCTAGTAACAGTGAGATACTTCAAATAACTGCAACATCTCAAGTAACGGTAAAATATATCTAGTAACGGTGAAAATATTTTGATTAATCGGTAAACATCTCAAGTAAACAGTTCGGTATCATATCAAGTAAAGGACTTGTCCCACATGCAAATTTCAAAGCATCGGTAATACATTTATTTTCAAAATCATATATAAATCATGCAAGTTATGAAAACACAAATTGTGGTAAGATTACTACTCACAGTACTCGTGTCGAAGTACCAAACATGTCGCCTCGAGTGATCTGTACGACTTTCTTCAATCAATCTATAATCACATCAATATCGATCTTGTGTTAATTGCCTCATTTAGGCTAAATCCATCACTAATTTAGAATACCCAATCCTCCGAGTTTTATATTTTATCATCAATTCGCCGAATTATATTTACCCATTCTATGAGTAATTTAAATTTGTCCAAAATCTTGTAAATAAAAAGGTATTTATATGGTTTATTCCCTATACTGTTCAATTTCCTTAATCGTGTGCATAAATTGAAACTGAAATAACCTTACTGTCCATAATATTCCTTCTTAATTGGTACTTATCTTTTGTACTCAATACTAGACTCACAACATTCAAACCCAAATTCGATATTGTCATTGCAATACAGTTAAACACCAAAACTCAATCCTTGCACCCTAACTTGATTTTCACCTAACAATGATCATATATAATGAGACTAGTGTAAGTACAAATACGTCAATACCCTTCTTTTTCCAAGTGAATTTATCCTACAGTTACATTGACCAACTTCTAATTGCATAACTTGCCCAGAATAACTCTTATTGGTATTTAATTTCTTGTACCTTGTGAAACCTTTCAAATATATGAACTGAGACAAAAAATAATAATTACCAGAAGAAAGGAACCCAGATGAGAAATTCGAGTATTACCCGTAAGAATCGGTGCGTTTTTAAAATTTCTCAAGGTTTGGCTCTAGTATTTTTCTTCTTCTTCTTCTTCTCCTTTGTTTCCTCCTCCATCATTTTTTTTCTTTCTTTCTTTGTTTTTAGCTTCTGTTGCTTAGCAGCAACTTTTCCCCCTTTTTCCCTTTTCTCGTTTCTCATTCTTATGGGCTTTAGCCCATTGTCCTATTATTTATCTTCTTCTTTTTTTTTTGTTTAGTTAAAGACTTATATGCCCTTATTAATATATAGGGTATTACATTCTCCCCACCTTATGAAATTCGGTCCCCGAATTTAATTTAAGTACGTACCTATGAACTGAAATAAATGAGGATACTTCACTTGTATATCTTTTTCTACTTCCCCCGAAGATTCCTCAACTGGATTATTTCTCCATAACACTTTAACGAACACAATTTCTTTTGACCGTAGCTTCCTCACTTGCCTATCAACAATAGCCATTGGCTCCTCCTTGTAAGACAACTTCTCATCGAGCGATGTAACAGGTTCTTCAAGCACCTGAGATGAGTCTGATATACATTTTCTTAGCATTGAGACATGAAAAACTGAATGAATAGACAACTCAAGAGGAAATGCCAAACAATAAGCCACCGCTCCCACTCGGTCTAGTATCTCATATGGTCCTATAAACCTGGGGCTTAGCTTGCCTTTTTTCCCAAACCGCATCACACCTTTCATAGGAGAGACTCGTAGGAACACTTTGTCCCCAATTGTAAACACTAAACCTCTTCTTCTCTTATCCGCATAAGATTTTTGTCTACTTTGAGCTGTAAGCAATTTCTGTCGAATCAACTGGACTTTGTCCATAGCTTCTTGTACTAAGTCGGGTCCCAATAAGTTAGTCTCACCAGCTTCAAACCATCCGATAGGTGAACGACATCTTCTACCATACAATGCTTCGTACGGTGCCATTTGAATACTGGACTGGAAGCTATTGTTGTAAGCAAATTCAGCTAAAGGTAGATAAGCGTCCCAACTACCTCCAAACTCAAGAATACAATCTCTCAACATATCCTCCAAGATCTGTATAGCACATTTGGACTTTGTGTTTGCGTGCGATAAAACTAGTACTAAGATCTACCCGTGTACCTAACCTTTCTTGAAAAGGTTTTCAAATCGTGAAGTGAGTGCGATACTTTATTAGAGCTGATGGACAATAGAGCTCTATTGAGCCAGATAATTTTCTGTTCATGTTTATCTATGCATATTTTACCTCACTATAAGATGTTTTGACTAGCAAGAAATATGCCTACTTGGTAAGCCAATTTACAACTTTCCCACATATAATCATACCTCTAATGGTTTTAGTAATTAGTCATATATGTATTGTTCTATTGTATTTCCACTTCAAAATCTTGAGTTGTTTTAGTGGGCATGTGAGTCGCAAGTGCTTGCCTTAACATACTGACATGTCAAATAGTTAGAAACAAAGTTAACGAATTTTTTTTCCCTTCTTTCTTTTCCAGCCAATCAATTTTTCTTTTTATAGTCATGGTGCATCTTATAGACCTGAGATATACACTGTATCTAGAGTTGTGAGCTCCATCACGAATAGCTTGTCTCAACCCATATATGTTTGCTACACATAATTAATTACCTAGTCGGAGAATACCCTCACTATTAACAATCATATCCTTGCTTTTACCAGCTAGAAACTAATCTCGGTAATTAAACAATCGCTCATCCTCGTATTGGCTAGCCTTTATACATCTACATCGGGCTTGAGCAATAGCCAATAATGTCTTTGGATTTTTTTTTTACATTGAATCTAATACGTGTACGTTCTAGTCTATGCATATCTTCGTCCAGAAGTATATCTACAGGAGCTAAATGCATCAAATCACCCATAGTTTTTTTTTTTGCATAAGTTATAATATTTATCTTTCCCGAACAGTACAATTATATCTTCAGTAGTTCCCTCCATCAGCATTGCTAAATATTTATCTCTGTTGGTTTTAAATGTACTTCAGGCTCTTGTGCTAGGTATAAATCTCGTAGGTTTCTTCGTATAAATAGTGTCTCTAAATTTTAAAATGAAACATCAATATGACCATCTCCAAATCATGAATGGCATAATACGACTTGAGCTTCTTCAATTTCCTTAGAGCATAGGTTATCACGCGACTATTTTGCATGAGAAAATATCCTAATCCTACCCTCGAAGTATCACATAACACGTGAATCCTCTAGAGCCTATTGGAATAAGGCTAATATTAGTGTGATTGTCAAACATGCTTTCTCGTTGCACATTTCTCCATCCACTAAAATGTAGCGATTTTCTATGTTAACTTGGTGAGTGGTGGTGCTATTCTAGAGAAATCCTACACAAATGCTTATAGTAGCTTGTCAAGCCAAAAGTAATATCTGTAGGGGAAATGTAGGGGAAATGGGTCTCGGCCATTTATGAACTGTTTATATCTTCTTAGAATCTACCATTTTTTTTTCTTAGATACCATGTGTCCTATGAATACAATCGAGTCTAGCTAATTGAAGAACTTGGAAAAAAAGTTGATGTTCCTGCAGCGTCTTTGGCATATTTTTCAAGTAATTCTCGTGCTCTTCCTGGGTACGAGAATATATCAGAATATAGTAAGTAAAAACTATGAATTTTTTCTCCAAAAGCAACTTTGAACACCATATTCATTATGCACATCAATGCAATTGGAGCATTGGCCAATCTAAAGGACATCACAGGTAACTCATAATGTTTGTACCGAGTACAGAAGCAACATCGAAATATCTTCCTTTCTTATTCTAAGTTGATGATAACCAGACTAAAGGTCAACGGCTCCTTGTAACTGATCAAACAAGTTATCTATACAAGACAAGGGATATTTGTTGTGTATTGTTATCCTATTTAATTATCTGTAGTTGGCCCACATTCTTAAAGACTCTTCCCCCCTTTTTTTCCAAATAATATTGGTATACCCCATGGTGCAACACTCGGTATGATAAAACCTGTATCTAGTAGGTCTCTCAATTATTCAATTAGCTCTTTCAACTCTGCCGGTGCCATATGATATAGTTTGCGTGTCAGGTATCAGCTCAATACCGAAGTCTATTTCTCATATTGGAGGTAGTCCTAGTAAATCTTTAGGGATACATTAGGGAATCTCTCATTATGATACCCTTTTTTTTCCTCAAACTAAGCGTTTCTTCTCTTGTGCCCCTTACCGTATCTATGAGATCCAAACAACCTTTCTTCTATAACCGTTAACTCAAAATATATAATTTGCTCGTCTCTAAAACTTATAATCCCCCTTTTGGACAAAATCAGCTTTTAAAGTTCACCAAACCTAATATTCTTTCCATAGTAATCGAGGGTAGCATGCTAAGAAGATAATTAATCCATATCCATCTGTACTTTGGAGTCAATCATATCAAGTACAACTTGGTTAGCTAGGGTTTCCTTCTCTTAACTTGAATCTTAAAAATATTAAACACATGTCTAACTACTGTAAATTTTTCATTGATGTGGCAACCTGAAAAGGATCACTTAATATCTTAAAACATTCTTGATTTTTAAATCTTCAACTCATAATAAAATCCATACTAAAAGATATTCTAATCTCGATCTTCTTATCTGAGTTCTTGCCCGCCTATCATGTCCATATTTTCAATCGTTCTGGTAAGTGCAACTGCTATAGAATAGGTTTAAGTCTTCATATATGTGGTTACTATCTTATTTAAACAATTAACCAACCTTCCAACAAGCCTCTAAACTTAAGATGTCGCTTGCATATCCAGCTGAGAAAGTTTGGTGTTATATGTAAGTATACCCAACGTCTAAATCAATTTCTTAAACGATCTAGCAGGCAAGTTCACGTCACAAACTGTCAAGAAGGAAGTGATTCATAAACACTTTAGTGAAATTTATTCCCAAATTAGTTGTGTTGCTCTTGTTGGCATCTCTAAGAGTACAGTAGCATTTCATGTATTCGCCGTCTACTCTAGTCTAAAAGTTGTCTGTTCCATAGACCTCTTCATGAAATATCCTATAGCTTATAACATGATAAGTATTTTACTAAAACCTTTAAGGTCCTTCGAACTATCAGAAATATTAAACTTAGTTGTTTCAACATTAGAAACTTTATTAAGAATATTTTATTGGTCCCATAATCTTCTAGGTGCATGAGGACTTCAGAGTCCCTATTCTGTTGCTCATTATTATCATGTTTATCTATTATATCCATAAAGATCTCAAAATTTTAAGGAGGTAAGTACCTTTTTGTAATGACACTCTCCAGGTGCTATAGTGGTGGACTCGTACTAATTCAAGAATAGAGTCTATTACACATCTTAGCGGTAAGACTCTCACAATGGAAAAACGGGCCTTTCATTGGCCTTGTCTAATACTTCTATCACTTTTCGTTGTTAGGACAAGATTACCTATCTAGTGGCAACATTTAATGTCTTTGACCTCTAACCAAATTCAGAAAACATACTTGTATAATAATCACAAAATAAAATGCCCCTTTTAAAATGGTAATAATAATCAGTCCCATCATGTGTTTCCTGTAACAAAATCAATTTACAAATTCGGTAATAAACTTGGTAAATACTGTGTCATAGCAAATCTTTATAATTGGGAGGTTTTCAGAAAAGGATCATGTAATCTGTATCACTGTGTGTACCCCTTCGTAAAAGGAGTAGAGTATAACTGTAGGTCCCTACTCGAGGGAAAACTGTAACTGTATGCTAGTTCTACCTTCCCACTAGCGAGGGCTATAATTGTAATCGGTAATCGGTAATCTGTAAATACAAGGTGCACCAGGTCTAACGAACCCGCCGTTAGCTACGGGATCCTTCAAATTCTCCTCCCATTTATACTCTTTCTTGTAAATAGTAAATACTCGTACAAAAGCATTTTTAAAATAATAAAGGGCATATCGTTCCTTATCAAATCTTGTAATTTTATTTCGGTAACAGTAATCATGTCTCAACTAACAGTAAAACATGTCTAATAACAGTGAGAATACTTCAAATAACTGCAACATCTCAAGTAACGGTAAAATATATCTAGTAATGGTGAAAATATTTTGATTAATCGGTAAACATCTCAAGTAAACTGTTCGGTATCATATCAAGTAAAGAACTTGTCCCACATGCAAATTTCAAAGCATCGGTAATACATTTATTTTCAAAATCATATATAAATCATGCAGGTTATGAAAACACAAATTGTGGTAAGATTACTACTCACAGTACTCGTGTCGAAGTACCAAACTTGTCGCCTCGAGCGATCTGTACGACTTTCTTCAATCAATCTATAATCACATCAATATCGATCTTATGTTAATTGCCTCATTTAGGCTAAATCCATCACTAATTTAGAACATCCAATCCTCCGAGTTTTATATTTTATCATCAATTCGCCAAATTATATTTACCCATGCTATGAGTAATTTAAATTAGTCCAAAATCTTATAAATAAAAAGGTATTTATATGGTTTATTCCCTATACTGTTCAATTTCCTTAATCGTGTGCATAAATTGAAATTAAAATAACCTTACTGTCCATAATATTCCTTCTTAATTGGTACTTATCTTTTGTACTCAATACTAGACTCACAACATTCAAACCCGAATTCGATATTGTCATTGCAATACAGCTAAACACCAAAACTCAATCCCTGCACCCTAACTTGATTTGCACCTAACAATGATCATATATAATGAGACTAGTGTAAGTACAAATACATCAATACCCTTTTTTTTCCAAGTGAATTTATCCTACAGTTATATTGACCAACTTCCAATTGCATAACTTGCCCAGAATAACTCTTATTGGTATTTAATTTCTTGTACCTTGTGAAACCCTTCAAATATATGAACTGGGATAAAAAAAAATAATTACTAGAAGAAAGAAACCCAGATGAGAAATTCGAGTATTACCCCTAAGAACCGGTGCGTTTTTAAAATTTCTCAAGGTTTGGCTCTAGCCTTTTTCTTCTTCTTCTTCTTCTCCTTTGTTTCCTCCTCCATCGTTTTTTTTCTTTCTTTCTTTGTTTTTAGCTTCTGTTGCTTAGCAGCAACTTTTCCCCCCTTTTCCCTTTTCTCGTTTCTCATTCTTATGGGCTCTAGCCCATTGTCCTCTTATTTATCTTCTTTTTTTTAGTTTAGTTAAAGACTTATATGCCCTTATTAATATATAGGGTATTACATGTCTACATTACTTGATTCAATAAACATACTACTTGATTATTATATTTAAAAAAAAATAAACGTAAACCTTCATACTATTATGGAGTAAAATATGTTCCTTTCCATTGAAAAGTAATGTCTACCTTTCTTTTATTGGTTATTAAACAAATTCTTTAATTTTAATTTATCTTCTAATTTATTTGTCCAAGCATTTCCAATGAAAACGGCCTTCAAGAAGAAAGAGTGAGAGAATTCTTATTGATATTGGATTATCAATTACAATAGAATAGAACTCCTTTATTTATAGGGGAAAAGTGACTTAGCCACTAAGTAATAAACCCTAAAATCTCTCTAAATATAGACATTCACTATAAATATAATTTTATTTATAATACTCCCCCTTGAATGTCTATTCAACAGATAATGTGCCTCGTTAAAACCTTAATTAAAATAAAACTAGTGGGAAAAAAATTCTAGAGAAGGAAAAATAGTACACATATCTAACAATACTCCTTTTGGTTGCCTCGCTAAAAATCTAGCAAGGAAAACCCAGTGGGACAAAACCTTGTAAGGGAAAAAGAGTTCAACGCGTATTAACTCCCCCTGATGAGAGCATCAATTCACATCCTTGAGCCTTCACATTCCAATCTTGTGCACTAGTTTCTTGAAGGTTGACGTCGGCAAAGATTTGATGAATAAAATTGCCATATTAACTCCAATGAATATGTTGCACCTTGAAAGTCCTCGCCATCACATTATCATGCTTATAGTTATAGCAAGATACATATGTGCATAAATTACACTGAGGATGTAGTACTTCATGACCATGAATTCTATATGCTTTAAGCAATTTAAATCCTTCAGGATTGTTAAGTCATATAAGCCATATAATAGACTTTACATGCATATCAAGTTTTCATGTCATGCTGGACATATAAGATATCAAAAACTGATTGCACATACCATTGACTTTATACTTTCAAGTGTTTGAACTACATGTTCAAAACTACTTGTCTTTCATATGAAACAAATTCTATTCGAATTATTTCTCTTTCATTAGGCTAATATTTTTGTATCTGTATTCGACAAACTTAAGATCCTCATTTATACTTAGCGCTATGATAGATGTCCTTTACGAACATTTTATATCGATCCCAATATTTTTTTAATAAAGACATGACATAGAGATCTCTTCATTCATATTTTCAGGTACCTGAATCTCTCCTGAGATTTTATGAAGTGTTATGTCATGTGATCTTCTGGATCACTTGCCCCCTTATTATGATCGTTTTGATCATTTGCTCATCTTCTTTATTAAGAAGTTTATTTGAAACCGATTTGTCTATACGCTTTAAGAATACCATAGACTTTGTCCTTCTAGGACTTATTCTAATAGGAGCATTTGCAATAAGAATATAGTTACTTTCTTTGGGTCAGCAAATGCGTCTGGCATGCTTTGCAATATATTGCAAATGAATTATCTTTTTATGAACTTCAAGTTCATATTATCTTATTCGAGGATCTAGATGTAGAAATGATAATTCATTCCATGTAACTTTTCTCAACCGTTTATCCTTTCTCCTCCTCATGTTAGAAAAACTAACTTGCTTCCTCAACTTTGAAAATCCACCTTTGTGCGTTATGGTGTTAATCAAAATAGACATTGCACATCAATAATAATAAGATAGAATTATTTGGTTCCTGACCCTGAACCACTTGTGAGGGGAGAAAATAATATACTTTGGTATATAACGTATATCAAAATGATATAGATAACTTTGTCCTCATAAGAAATTGTTTAGCTATTAAGTGGAGGCACTCAATAAATCATTTTGCTAAACCAACTCTGATGTAAACCAACTTATCAAGATGAACTATCTTGAATAAAATATCTGGAAATTATGCTCTAAATCAAATTATTGAGCAAGTTACCTTGCAAACACCATGTTGCGGGTTAATAATAATCGCACATGTACATCTCATAGATGTATCTTATGTGGTATACATGGAATGTGAATGGGCCCATATTCACTTTTGATATTTCCAGCATTCATGGGATTCAATCCCAATTTTAGTTGGTCTATTAATTAATAAGAACAAGCGACATAAGAGAATCCATAAAGAACTTTCTAGTTCTTTAATATTTACCCATGTGAATTCTCTTTAATTTTTGCACATCATACTTAAAATTAACATGGCTAAACCAATCATGCCAACTGAATAAATTATCAACATTGATAAAGTTCAGATTTGTACCATGATGTGTACAATTATCAATAAACTCCAAGTTTGTTATGATATGGGTTTTTATATCAATAAACATCGACTTTATTGTGGTATTCTTTTATATGTGTGATACAAACTGGAGAGTAAAGCGGGTAACTTTTCACATACACATTACTCCACTACAAGTTGTAGTAATAGAAGATATTAAATCTTTCCTTTATTTATAGTCTCAATATAACCAACCGCTTTCGCGAATACTTTAGAAACTCAAATAAGTTTCTTTGAGACTTACTACAACATAATGCCTTATTGATAATCAATTTTGTTCCTCCAAAATAGTAATAATTGGCTCTTCCAGAGCTCTCAATTAATTTTGTAGTACCACATATTCATCAACATCCATATGGTGAATATCTCTTTCAAAGAGAATGTTATACCGCTATGGTAATTGTCAAAATTATATGCAAGATCTGTTTCTTGCATTAATGTTATTCTCTAATAATATCATTACCAAAATATTTTGGCGTGCAATAGGTAAGTGACCAATGACCATTCATGCCATAATAATAATATTATTTTCTTATATCATCTCAAACCTCCTTCTAGAGGTGAGTGTGGTATGTTCATTACCACTAGCACTTTCATATTATTCCAAGAATGAATATATATTCATAAACCAGATGTTGTCACATTCACATCATGAATGAAACATCAACATATATATGTGCTTTACAAAATCTCATGTCAAATCGATGACAATTATTACTTTCACAAAGTGAAGGATTATTTTGAGAATCCTTATTGTTCTCGTTACCACAATTATGACGATTATAATTTCGTCTATTGCCACGTCTGTTTAACCGAAAATTGGGATTTCTGTCAAATTTTTATTTTAGAAGAACTCGGGTTACTGATAATCAAGTAGAAATAGGAATAATTGATGTAAATAATACCTGAATAGAAAGCAAAGAAAATCAGTATATTTCAATAGTATTTCGTGTCTTTACAAAAATTCATTCCTCACCTTTTATAGCTATTCCCAAGTAATACGGTTTTCTCCTATAATAATGGAGTTTTTATGGACAATCAATGGCATTTAATGTAGCGTTATAATTGGTAATCGTAACTGAATTGGTAAAGATTCTGTAACATTTTCTGTAATTAATGCCTATTAATTTCCAATAATACGTATCTATACCCTTTTTGCTATTTAGGTTCATTCTTTTGATGCCTCTTCAGAATATCAAGAGGTTCGAGCACCTATCCCTTTTGGCTTTCTTGGATTTTTGCCATGCCAGCTAAAGCTCGTGCCTCTTCATCTACTCTTCGCCAGTTGGCATTCCTTTATCAATCCATGTGTCACGACATGTCACCCCATAATTAATTCGATATATTAATTTAATTTTTCCCAATACAGATAGTCCCCCCACTTGCCATTTATTCATCAATAGAATATTTGGGAAGTGGATCTCATTAAAGAGGGCATTTTTTCCGCCATTATACCTTCTCTAGAACTGATGCTTTATGTGTCACTTCCATTTAATGCTCGTGATGCGTGGCATCTTCTGATTGTTCTGAAAATTTTCAGTGTCTTTTAGGGCTTTTTTGCGGCTTCACCAACTACGAAGCGACAACTTCCATCATGACGTTTCCATCATTACACCTTTTCTTTGACGATTGCTTCCAAGTATAATATAGGTTTTTTTTCTTTGTCTTTCTCATAAAAAGTTTCATATCTTAGAATATTCACTCTTGTCTTCTTCTTCCTCATACTGCCGTGTCTTCTTCAAACCCTAACCCTCGAAGATTCCCCATTGTTGATAATCTTCCTCTTGCTCCCGCTAGAAGTAGAAGAGGAGAAAGATTGCGTAGTTTAGGGTCTTCATCTGTGAGGGGTGTTTCTATTCCTTCAGTAAGTTCTACTCCTCCTTCTAGAACTAGAGGTTCTCTTTCCCAAAGACCTTCATCTAGAAGTAAAGATTCTCATGAACCCGTTCACGAGCCTTTAGTGGATGAAATTGTCCCTGCTGAACTATCTTTTTATACTGATAGAGAATCAATTAGAAACCAAGTTTCTTCTATTTCTTCTTGTGCTAACATTTACGCTTCTCAAATTACTGAAGGCCTGATCTCTGTTGTTCGTAGGGATTGCCATCGAAAATCTGATTTTCCTATTATAATTCCGAATGCGAACCAAAGAATTACATCTTACTTGACCGGGTTTTCTTTTGTGTACACGTATTCCTTTACATTGAATTTCAAACCACCTATTGACCCTGGTATCATTGAATTCTGTCATTTTTTCGACGTTTGTCTAGGACAGATTGGCCCCATTGTGTGGAGGGCTATTGCTTGCTTAAGACATTTAACAAGGATGGCTAGCTTGCCTTTTACTTTTTCCCATTTGATTCATCTCTACTCTCCAAAGCTTTTCCGTCATGGGATTTTCACTTTAGTTGCGAGAAGTAAAAGAGTGTTAGTTAGCCCCGAGGACGATAAGGACCGTGGCTGGTATGCCAGGTTTGTTGCTGCCCCCACTATTGGTTTAGTGGGCGAAGAGAATGTTCCATTTCCTAAAAAGTAGAATTTTGCACGTGAGTTTTTTTTTATAACTTTCTCTATCTTTTCCCTTTATTTTTCTCGCTACTGTTTAACTTTTTTTTCTTTTTCCCAGCAACCATGGGAATTGTTGATGAGATCCCCAATTTCCGTGGTTGGGTAGAAAAGTTATTGAAAGTTGCTCCAATGGAAGGTCGATCTTGGAAAAACCTTTCGCACATGTTTGGTTGGAAAGTGAAAACTCATGGTAAATGCTTTACTCTTCTCTTTTTCACCTTTTCCTTCATCTTTACCTTAGAACTTGTTTGATCCTTCTTTTTATCAGGATTTCCCATTCGTGGTGTTAGTGCTGAAGCAGTCGCAGCTTCCAGAGTCTCGTTAGAGAGAGCTCAAGAGATCATTTTGAGTTCTTCATAAAAAAGGAAGGTTCCAGCAGTCCATGATTCTGTAGAAGAGGAGGAACAGGATGTAGGTTCCTTGATAAAAAGGCCACGAGCCAGAAGACGCACTTTTCAGACGATGAAACGTCTCCTCCCTGTTATGTTCCCATAACCAAGGCTCTTGAAGCTACCTTGGTGAGCTCTGATGATGATACTCCTGCAGAAGCTCGTGACTCTATTGATCAGCTTTTTTCTCGTGGGTTTGATGATGAAAATGTAGATTTGGTTTATGATGAAGTACCCCTTGCTTCCTTTACCATACATGTTCCTGTGGCTCATTGTTTACCAGTTGCATCTGCTGCTGTTGCTGCTCCGCCCCAAATTGTGATGACTTCTTCCACAGTTCCTCTTGCTACTGTTCCTCGTACTGAGGTTCGTTCTTCGAGTGGAAGTGGAACGATGAAACATATTACCATTGAGGTCCTTGCCGATGGTAATCTCTTAAAAAATTCAGGTCGGGCTGATGTGTGGCTGAAACCTCTAATCGGTCCAGTTGAGAAATCCAAGCTCGAGAGTCATAGCTCTTTGACTTAGATGAATGACATAGTGCAATCATCATTAAAGGTATTCATTTCTTTTTACTCTTTATTCCATCCTTCTTTTATTAAGGCTCTTACCTCTTTTCTATTTTTTTTAGATCAATCTTATTGGCACAGAGATGATGAAGAGGGTTTCTCATATGGAGCAGTTAATGCACGATTATCAGATTGAAGCAGACAACTGGAAAGAACAATATGAAAGCCTTCAAATTGATATGGAAGTGTTAGAAGAAAGCAAGTGCACCTTAGAGCAGCAGTTGAAGGTTTTGACTTCAGAATTAGCAGTTGAGAAGGCTTCCTCAAATCAAGCTGACAAGGACAAGAATCTCCTCGACACATAATTTTCTGAGCAACTTTCCAAAGCTAGTGAAGAGATTAGAGGGTTGAAGGCATTACTGAGCGAGAAAGAGGTCTACGTTGGTGAACTTGTGCAAACACTTACCAAAACCCAAGAAGATCTCCGTGAGTCTTCTGATAAGGTTCGATTTTTAGAAAGTTCCCTTGTCCCACTGCAATCTTCTTGTGATACTGCTTTGGCCGAGAATGAAAAGCTTAAAAACGATATTGATCAATGGGAGAGAGATTATGAGATTCTTGAGGACAAGACTGCCATTGAAGTGAGTTGGGCTATTTTAAACACTCGCCATGATACCCTTATGGAGGCTAGCCAGGAGGGTTTCAACTTAGACGCTGAGTTAGCCAAGATAAAGGAGACCATTGAAAAAACTCAGCAAGGTCAAGATTTTCATTCACCCATGGCTGATACTCCTGAACATGTTGAAGATGATATGGGTATAGTGACTGCCCCAACTCCTTCAAATCAACTCGAGCCTTCTGCTGCTGATAGTGATACCGCTTTAAATCCTTCCTCTGCCCCTTAGTGAAAGTNTTTTATGCTTTCAAGGTGCAATTAGAGAAGAATAAGTCGTTTCTGTACTCTAATTAAATCTTCTTAATTACATCTCCACTATTTCTCTTAAGACTAAGCCGTTTCTATACTCTACTAGTAAACTTATTCGCGCTTTCGCGCAGTAGTATAAGACAATATTAATATATATGTATATAAATTGATGTATATAGAGTAGTTTAAATATTTTTATTGGAAGAGAAGTGTACTACATTCAAAGGAGCTTTGCACGTTCCTAAAATATTCTATTCACGTAGAATAAGAAGAAGAAAATTATAAACTAATTGTTTGATTTTTATATGGTAAACTTAATTAATTTTTATGTCCTAAATATTATAATTTACTGTGTAAGGAAAACTTTAATAAGTAAAGTTTTAATTGACTTCAAAATGGTAAATATTATGGGAATAATTAAATGACTATTTTGTCTAGAGCGAATTCTATTTTAAAAGGGTAAAAAAGACGAA
>NW_017671477.1:156005-196952 GCF_001879085.1 Nicotiana attenuata
TTTTTTTATAACCCATTGCTAAACATTTCCTTTAACCTAGATAGCATAAAATTGTGAAATCTATAAGGTTTTGACTGGCTTTGTGTTATTGGCTCGTAACTTTGCTCTGAACTTGATTCATTCGATGAGTTAGATTTTTTTAGGCTTGACTTGAACTTTAGTTATTTTCAGTCTTCTTTGTCATTCTTCTTTGCCTTCTTTATACATATATCATATGTATATTATATAGCCCCCCAAGTGTTTGAGCTTTGAAGTATAAAGTCTCGAGCACTTGATTATTCCTCCCATGCGGTCCTTTTCCTGAAAAGGAAAAACAAACGGGACTCGGAGGTATGATTTTAGATGAAGACTGCTCAACCCTTTTAAATTTCCATCAGAATAGTTGTAACCCTAGACCGGGAATTATGTTCTTTCCGCGTGTCTTGCAGGTCGTAATTCATCATTTAGTACGGGTTAGCTTTTTTCCTATCATCTAAAATCGTTAGTAAAATTTAAATAATTTAAAAAATAAAAATAATTAATAGGGATACCTGCCCGTGGGTATTTCTTTCCTTTAAAAATAATATCTTTTCAAATGAACAACATTCCAATTTGAGGGTAGAATCTTGCCACCCAATGTTTCGAGCTCATATGCTCCTTTTCTTGCGATTCCATGAATCTTATAAGGTCCTTCCCAAGTTGGACTTAACTTTCCTGCATTAGCTGCCTTCGTGGATTGGAAAACTTTCTTAAGTACGAAATCCCCAATCTTAAAATATCTGAGACGAGCCTTCCGGTTATAATATCGTTCCATAACTTGTTTTTCTGCTGCCATCCTTAATAACGTAGCTTCCCTCTTTTCTTCAAGTAAATCCAGGTTTACTCGAATCTCTTCTTCATTTGATTCTTCGGTAGCTTGTGTATATCTTGTGCTTGGTTCCCCTATCTCAACTGGAATTAACGCTTCAGCTTCGTATACAAGTGAGAACGGTGTTTCTCCCGTACTTGTTTTTGTGGTTGTTCGATAAGCCCATAAGACCCCAGGTAGCACTTCTGGCCATTTGCCTTTAGAGTCTTCCAACCTTTTCTTCAAGTTATTGATAATGACTTTATTTGTTGATTCAGCTTGCCCATTACCCACCGGATGGTACGGCTTTGAAGTTATCCTTTTAATTGGCCTTGTCTTCACGAGAGGCGCCATCACGACTGGGCCTGGGTTTTGGGTCGTGACAAGTTGGTATCAGAGCCTTGGTTACATAGGTCTCACGAGTCATGAGCAGGTTTAGTAGAGTCTCGCGGATCGGTTTGGAGACGTCTGTATTTATCCTCGAGAGGCTGCAGAACCTTTAGGAAAAACTTCACATTCTTGAATTCTTATCGTGCGTTCTTGATTCAGCTTGAAATGCAACTCTTCAAATTCTTTCCACTCGTTCGTATGCGCACATGAGCGCTCGGTATTAGGTGTGCAATGACGGCTTGTGATCCCCTGATCGAGGGGTGAGATGTGATTTCTGTGCAATGATGTTGGGCCGGTCTAGAGGACTTTAGGCCGGGTTTTGCTTGTGCTTGAGCACTGAGGTGCTGATTGTGTGAGCATGTGCTTTTTGAATTTATATGTCTGGTAGTGTCCCTATTAGTGAAAGTGATGGTTGGATGACTATGTTATGAGTATGATGTGACTGCGAGATGTGTTCAAATGATTCGAATAAGATGAGAAGGGTCTGCTTTGGGGTAGTAAGAACTATCCGGTGCTTGATTCCCATCGTGATTTGATGTATGGCCCGAGTTGTGGGTGTGTTGAAGGATCTTTTCATGTTTCCTAGTTGGGAAGTGAAGTAGATTTCACGTTGTGATATGAGTTCAGACTCAGGAAGATTAAGCGACTGCGTAATGTTTAGGACGGTGGAAGGGTATAAAGAGATGTTAGTTTGAGGTGAAGTAGGTGGGTTATCTCCTGCGGAGTGTTCTGAAGTTTGTGTGATCCTTATGTTGTTTGTTGGAAGACCCATTTTACCAGTGAAATATATGTGTTACAATTTGAATTCTGATCGCTTAAGAGAGTGGGCTTGACTGTTACGAGGGTGAATGCGAGATTTGCAGAAGATTTGAAGTAATAGATGGTTGGTGTTTCACGAGCTTATGAAGAATTGAGTTTAATCTCACTATGGTATTATGGCAGTAAGAGTGTATGCATTATGAGTTATTGGGTGTTTTGATCTATGGCTTTGAGCTAGGTGGGGGAGTCTGCTATTGATTAGTTGATTGCACTGTTATATGCTATGTTGGTTCCAGTTTGAGGCGTACTGGTGAATCAGTTATGGCTTACGGAGGTTGAGACCAAAGATGGCTCGAGTAAAGGAAATTTGAATAAAGGTTATGTTATGCTTTACGGGCGTATGAGAATCACGGAATGGCTTGAGTTGTTATTGGTAAAGGATGTACGGTGCATAGAACATGAAGTTGCTTGGTTGCATTAAGGTGAGGTTACATTATGCGGTGTTGGAGTGCTAATGAGGCACAGGTTGTTCGGTTCATTTGATCAGTCTAATTGAGGTTTGAGTAGAGTGGATGACTCTCGAGAACGGTTCTAATGGGTTCAAGATTTTACAGGTAATAATTGGAGATTTTCAAGTTGTATATTTGTCTAGAAACTGAGGGTTGCATTGAAGGGTGTCAAGACTCGTGGTATTTCTATATCATTATGGGATTCTATGTATGAGTATCGGAAGGTGAAGGTAATGGCTTTAGGTTCGCAGGGAGTCACTTCAGGGTAGGTATTTTGAATGTGGTGTGTTTGGGAATATTTAAAAGAGTATCGAGCGGCTTATGAGCCTTAGACGGTGAGATTTTATGCTTGGGTCTCGGGTGGTGAGTCTGGGCTGAGGAATTATGGTGTTATAGCAAGAAGGATGTCACGACCCCAGTTCACCCTCCATGAACATGACGTGATGGCACCTAGTTCCTACAACTAGGTAAGCCTATCAATTCGGAAATAACAACTTAACTTGCGAAATGGTTAAATAAGGCTAAACATATTAAAATATTAACTGCATATAAGGCCGCTCGGCCTATACAACCCAAAAGAAATGCGGAAGTCTAAAATTCAATCCCAAAACCCGAAAACTCACGGGAACCACAGGCTAACAGGAACATAGTACGCTGCTCTAACTCCAGAATATCTAACAATTGAGAGAAAACAGATAAACTAAATACTAAAGCTGGAACAGAATAGAGACTCTTGGTCTGCGGACGAGACAGATATACCTCGAAGTCACCGTGTATCTCCTCGCCTCAAGGATAGTGCGCCTGAGAAGAGGTACCTGGATCTGCACATGAAGAACATGCGCAGGAAGGGCATGAGTACACCACAGCGGTACTCAGTAAGTGCCAAGCCTAACCTCGGTCGGGTAGTGACGAGGAAGGTCAGGGCCCTACTGAGGTAAAACATAATAATTTATAAGATAACGGAAACAGTTTAAATAAAGTCTACAGCGAGAATCTAAACCAGATAAATAAGGAAGAACAGTAGTAGAAGGCAAAGGTAACAATACAAGGAGTACCGCTCACAACAAGGAATAATAGTCGGGGATCTCTTAGTATCCCGAGGATCTCTTGGTATCCTCATCACATGCGCCAGGGATCTCTTGGTATCCCGAGGATCTCTTGGTATCCTCATCATAAACACTGGGGATCTCTTGGTATCCCGAGGATCTCTTGGTATCTTCAACATATACACTAGGGATCTCTTGGTATCCTGAGGATCTCTTGGTATCCTCAATAGTATGCCAGGGATCTCTTGGTATCCCGAGGATCTCTTGGTATCCTCAATAATATGCCAGGGATCTCTAGGTATCCCGAGGATCTCTTGGTATCCTCAATATATATAAATGTGCCAGGGATCTCTTGGTATCCCGCACCTCAGTCCCGAATATCTCAAGTAGAGGGGGGGGGGGGATCTCCCGGGAAGCCGTCCCGTAGTCCCAAATTAAACACACAACAACAACAATTCGTAATTCACGGAACAATGCTAAAAATCAGGACAAGAAGTAGTAAATTATAGCCTAACATGCTTCACAGAGTACAAATAGCACAGCTAAAACAAATAAGCAAGTAAGCCAGCTAAACATGAGTCTCTAAGCTAGCACAGGTATAAGCTTACAGTTAAAATGAACAAGTAAACAAGAAATCTCAATTTAAATACTTCAAGTAGAAATGGGTTTACAATAATGAGCTCAAGTACGCGCTCGTCACCTCACGTACGAGGCATTCAAATATTCAAAGATCATATCCTAAGGGGAAAGGTTCCCCACACAAGGTTAGACTACCCACTTACCTCGAACCGGCTCAATATCAACTAGAAATCACGCTCTTGCCACGAGTATCCGACTCCAAATGGCTCAAATCTATTCAATTCAATTACACATTGTAAATAACATCGCAAACACCTGGTTTTGCTAATAAATTCAAAGCTACGGCGTAAAATTAGGTGAAATGACCAAAATGCCCTCCAGGCCAACGCCCCGGAATCGAATAATTTTCACATTTTCAGAACCCTCGTACTCTCACGAGTCTAACCATATAAAAATCTCCCAAATCGGAGGTCAAATGCTCACTCAAAACTCCATAATTTAGCCAATGAAGTTTTACCCCAAATTATCCAATTTTTGATCCTAAATTCGAATTCTAATGATACATTTAACTATATAATGATGAAATATAACTAGAAGGGATTAAGGAAACGTTACCTAATAGTCTTCTCTTCAAAACCCACTCAAAATCGCCCTTACCTGAGCTCTCAATTGATTTTTTTTGTAACTTATGAACTCAAACCCTCGAAATTTTCTATTTCTGCCCAGGGATTTCCGCTTTTGCGGACAAGGGACCGTATCTGCGGTCTCGCTTATGCGGAACAAATGCCGCTTCTGCGGCTATTAACTAAAATCCAGGGGTTCCGCTTCTGCGGTCTTAAACCGCACCTGCGGTGGCCGCTTCTGCGATTTATCACCAATGACCCAGGGCCGCATCTGCGACTTATACCTCGCAGGTGCGTAACAGCTTCTGCGGTCAAACTTCCGCACCTGCGGAAACTGAAGGGAGCCTAAATTCCGCTCCTGCGATGGGATGGCCACTTATGCGGCTCCGCTTCTACGGTTCCCAAGCCGCAGAAGCGAAAACACCAGAAGAGAGCTGCTGCAACACTTCAAAAATTCTTCTGTTAACCACCTGAAATCATCCCGAGGCCCCCGGGACCTCAACCAAAAGCACCAATCACACATAATACCTCATTCAAACTTGTACCAATCCTTAAACCACCTAAACAACGCCGGAAACCCGAATTAATCAAAGATTTAAGCCTAAGAACTTCAATTTCCAACAAAACACGCTTTCGATCAAAAACCTACCCGAACCTCGTCCGAATGACCTGAAATTTTGCACACGCATCCCAAATGACATGATGGAACTACTGCAACTTCCGAAATCCCATTCCGACCCTCGGATCAAAAACTCACTATCGGGCTGGGAGCTTCAAAAATACAAACTTTGGCATTTCAAGCTTAAATGAGCTACGGACATCCAAAATACATTCCGAACGTGCTCCCAACCCTGAAATCACCTAACGGAGCTAACGGAACCATCAGATTTCCATTCCGAGGTCGTCTTCACACTGTTCTGACTTCGGACCATTTTTCAACACTTAAGCTTTCATTTAGGGACTAAGTATCCTAAAACACTCCGAATCCGAACACCGAACGTCCCGGCAAACCAAAATAGTAGAAAGGAACTTAGGGGAAGCAGTTAAGGGGGGATCGGGGCATAAATTCCAAAAACGACCGGCCGGGTCGTTACAAAGGAGTATTAAGTTGAAGGTAAATCAGAAGGAACTTGGATAGAAGGGATAGCTTGGTAGTAGGCCGGATCGACATGGTAAGGATATGATCAGTTCTTTGGATGCTTACAAGGTAATGAGTTTCTGCAGGTGTTTCGCGGCAAAGCTCTTGGGTTTAATGGCCTGTGTAGCTTGGTTGAGTTAGAAAGAATCAGTCCTGACGATTTAGTTTTGTGCAAATGGAAAGTTCTTGGCTAGTTGAGTACGTAGTTGCTTGTGGCTCGGAAGGGATATAAAGTTCTCATGTTTATCCTAGGATGGTATGGTATATGCGGTATGTTGTGTAGGATTGAGATTGACATGTGTAAAGTCACGGTTCAGTTTTGAAATTAAGGTCACAGATTCTTAGGTAGCATGGACAGTTTCAGATGTATAGATAAATGAGATCACTGATTGGTGTGGCTTGATGAGGGTATATATATTAGAAAGGGCAATGTGTTTGAGTTGAGGATACTTCATCAGTATTGCGGCACTCTCTTGTTGGATCGACTGCTAATATTCGAGTTTTCTTGGTGGCACAGAAGAATTATAGAAGTACCTCTCGTGGGATGATTGGTTATTAGAGGTGTGTTGTATATTCGGACGGTGGAGTTGGGATCAGATATGGTGATTCGCGTGTTGTATGGATTTGGAGACTGGGAGTTCTCAAAAACAAGTCAGGTCGTGGTTGTGGACCGCGTATATCAGTCTTGTGTGGTAACTATTGGAGGTTTGGAGGCCCGAGTTGATCAATATTGCTTAGTATGCTAGATGTTGGCATGATATTGGGTATGGACTGGTTGTCTTTGTGTCGTGTTATTCTGGGTTGTTGCGCTAGAGCGGCGGCGTTGGCTATGCCGGGGATGCCACAGATTGAGTGGCGAGGTTCGATAGATTATATACCGAGTAGGGTGGTTTCATTTTTGAAGACCCAGCGGATGGCTGGGAAGGGTTGTCTTTCTTATTTGGCCCTCGTGATGGATATCAGTGCAGAGACTTCTACCATTAATTCAGTTCCGGTAGTGAGGGATTTTTCGGATGTGTTTCCTACTACCGGGCATGTCGCCGGACAGGGTTGTTGATTTCAGTATTTATTTTCTGTCAGGCACCATATAGTATGGCACCGGCAGAGTTAAAGGAGTTGAAGGAGCCGCTTCAGGAACTCCTGGACAAGGGGTTCATTGGCAGGCCAATATGGACGTGTGTTCTAACTCGAGTCGGCTTGGTTGACTACGAGTTGTATTGTTGAGAGATGTGTTGATTCGATTGTTATTGAGCTTATTAGTGATCTGTGGAGATCTACGAGTTATCTTTCCGTGTTGTGAGGTGTTAGGATTTGTTGGTTATAGGCACAGGTGGTGCGGTTTTATTGGGGCCTCTCAGTGGAATTCGAGCGGGAAGAGTATTAGGTATTGCTTGGCGGATGGCGTATCAGTTGTGTCCTATTGAGTTTGTGTAATGTGATGTCAATTGCTTTGCCGTGGTTATGATGATTTGCTTTGGTTCTAGACATCAAATTGCGTGCGGTTGTTGATTTTGAGCATATTGACTTGAGGTGTTTCATGTGGACTAGTGTTTGGATAGGGTCGCACATTGCAGCGAAGTTATGTGGAGGTATGACCCTTCGGGCTAGATTTGTGTGTTCGATTTCTACGAGGTGTGACGGGTTCTCAGCATCTGGTGTGATGGTACTGGTAAGCTTGCGGTATAGCTCTCTTATTTGAGTTATCTTCATGAATTGAGTACGTTCAGATTGTTGCTTATTGGTGCACGGATTGCACGAGTTGTGGCTTTAAATTGTATTGATGTGTCATGTCACCAGAGTAGTTGTGTTGGAATTAGATGAGATTTTTGGGACCTAGAATGAATAAAAACGGATTCGGTTTTGGCGTGTTAGAGGGATAATATCGATGTTCGACTCAGAAATTTGCTATGGTCCTTGCTAAAGGAGAAGTGGCTTCACAAATGGTTGATCTGAGGAGTGGTTATGACTTCCTATGTGTTTCATTTATCATTGGCAGTATACGGAAGTGTTGGAATGAGGCTTTAGTGATAAAAGGCTTATTATCAAAATTCGGATGTTTTGAGCAACTGCTGTGATTAGAAGTTATTGCTACCAGTGTTTTAGTTATGTGGTATGTCATGTAATTGCACCTGTGGTTGAGGTATGTGTTATTATAGCTTGTCCGGGCTTATTCAGAGTATAAATGTGAGATTCTAATCTTGTAGACGATTTCAGAAGTGGAAATGTGGTTCTATGGTTTATGGGCTAGGTTGGATTGCGAAATTTCAGTTACATTGTGTTATCGAACCTATATGAGCTAGGGTGACATGGGATCACCCACAATTATCTGCATGGTAAGGTTATATAGCAACTTGTTGGCTTTTGGAACAACTACGGGCACGTTCGAGGACGAACGTATGTTTAAGTGGGGGAGGATGTAACGATCCGATCGGTCGTTTTGAGCTTTTGCAGTTCGCTCGCCAGTTCTCGGGCATGACTAGCCTCGTGTGATGTATTATGACTTATGTAAATCGTCGATTTTGGTTTTCAGGATAATCGGAATGGATTTGGAAGAGTAGTTCTCAGTTTGAAGCTTAAAATTTGAAAGGTTTGACCAAGTTTTGACTTGTTATATGATCTCGGATTGGAATTTCTATGATTTGGTTAGCTCTGTTAGGTGATTTGGGACTTAGGAGCGTGATCGGAATGTGTTTTGGAGGTCCGTAGTAGATTTAGGCTTGAATTGGCGAAAATGGAAGTTTGGCATTTTTCGGTTGATAGGTGAGATTTTGATATTGGGGTCGAAATGGAATTCCGCGAGTTGCAGTAGGTCCGTTGTGTCATTTGGAATGTGTGTGCAAACTTTCAAATCATTCGGACGTGGTTTGATAGACTTTTTGATCAAAAGCGTTTTTTGGAAGATTTTGGAACCTTAGGCTTGAATCCGATATGTTTTGGTTGATTTGATGTTGTTTGAGGTGTTTTGAAGATAGGTATAAGTTTGGATGATAGTATATGACTTGTTTGTGCTTTTGGTTGAGGTCCCAGGGGCCTCGAGGTGATTTCGGATGGTTGACGGAAAGATAGGAAATTGGAATTAGCAGCTGAAGTTTTAGGACTGCTGTCATAACCGCATCTGTGGTTGAAGGATCGCAGGTGCGACACCCGCAGATGCGTAAGAACAGTCGCAGAAGTGGAAAGAGCCAAGGAAGTCAGGAACCGCACCTGCGATGGCACAGGTGGGGGTTGTGCATCGCAGATGCGGAAATTAAACATTTAAGTGGGGACCGCAGAAGCGGCACTTGGGATCGCAGAAGCGGTTTTGCAGGAGCGAGTAAAGGACCGCAAGTGCGGAATCCCTGTGTCAAAATGTATATAATTTTTTTCCTTCGCGATTTTCAGTGGTTTCACCATTTTAAACATGTTTTCTGGAGCTTTTGGGCAATTTTGAAGAGGGAATTCAAGGAGACTTCATTGAGGTAAGGTTTGAGATCACAAAAACTCGTTCTTATGGTACTATTTCACGGATTAGACTTGAAATTTGTGGAAAAATTGGGCAAATATGGAGGAAATTAGGGCTTGAGAATTTGAGACCTTTGAGCAAAGGTTTGAGGGGTCATTTGTGATCGGATTTTTGTACTTTTGATATGTATGAACTCGTGGGAGATAAGGAATCTATTGATGTGAATTTTACCGAATTCTGAGACGTGGGCCCGAGGGTCGGGTTCGGCTAATTTTGGGATTGCGTCATTTTTTAATTGTTTTCGAGTGGGCTTTGTCCCTTTAGCATATTTTGATGGTTATGTACTGATTTTGTCTAGATTTGGAGCATCTGGAGGCCGATTCGAGGGGCAAAGGCATCGCGAGCTAGAGTTTGGGTCGGATTGAGGTGAGTAATGATTGTAAATGTTGTCTTGAGAGTGTGAAACCCCGGACTACACATCGTTGTGCTATATTGAGGTGACGTACACACTAGATGACGAGCGTGGGGTCGTACATCGTTGGGGATTGTGACTCAGTCCATCCCGAATGACTGTTTTACCGCGTATTTGATTGAAAACTGTTTGCTATCATCATGTTTTGGGCTGAATGCCATATTTTGGGCTTCGTGCCAATTGTTTGGACCCTTAGGGGATTTTTGCTGCTATTTCCTCACTGTTTTGAATTTATATCTACACTCAGTCATGCTATATTATACTGTTTTCATAACTCAATCATGTTTACTTTATTTTAACAATTTAAATGATATTTTGGGTTGAGCATCAT
Organism: Nicotiana attenuata; assembly: GCF_001879085.1. Classification (NCBI taxonomy): domain Eukaryota; kingdom Viridiplantae; phylum Streptophyta; class Magnoliopsida; order Solanales; family Solanaceae; genus Nicotiana; species Nicotiana attenuata. Next base: position 166,121 of record NW_017671477.1, read on the forward strand.
ATTTTACTGTGCCCGAGTGGCTTTTAGAGATTTCTTACTGTGTAGGGCCGAGGGCCTGTATTGTGAGGATCATTATACGATCGGTCTGCACGCCGCAGCGGTATTGTACTGATTATGATTATGAGTCCGAGGGCCAGAGATGTACTCCACGAGGTGGCTTGATATGAGGCCGAGAGCCTAATGATTATGCTTCGAGATGGCTTGATATTGCGCTTGGGCTGTAAGGGGCCCCTCCCGGAATCTGTACACCCCTAGTGAGCGCGGGTACCTATTGTGATATGAGATATAGCCCGAGGGGCTGGTGTTGTTCCATGTTATTGCCCGAGGGGCTAATTCTGTTGACATTGTGCCCGAGGGGTGGATTTTATGTGTTTATCTCTTCTTGCTGCCTTTCTTTTACTTGTTTAACTGTTAAAAAGGTATTTTAAAGAAGCTTATTCTGAACTAAGGTGTTTTATGAGATTTCACTGTTTTGTTGCACTTTATTGGTTTTACTCTACCTCTTTATAGCATGTTGTTGTGATTTTACGTAATTTCTTATCGCTCAGTCTTCGTTTATTATTATTACTCACTGAGTTGGAGTACTCACGTTACTCCCTGCACCCTGTGTGCAGATTCAGGCGCTTGTCCTGCTAGCGAGGGTTGATAGCTTCCAGCAGATTTTTGGAGTCCACTAGGTAGCTGCTCGGCATTCGCAGCCCAGTGTTTCTCCCTCTTATCATTATTTCTTTGCCTCGTACTGGATTTTGTAATAGAGTGTGTAGTCCCTTTTCCACATTTCTAGACTTATGTTAGATGCTCATGACTAGTGACACCCCGATGTCGGGCTGTGTTGGTTTTTCCGCAAATTGTGCTATTTCACTTCTACTTTAGGATTATTAGCATGTTAATGACTTAAATTGTGTTATTATAATTGTTTAAAATGAATTGGGAGTTGTGCCGGCTGGCCTTGTTTTCACGAGAGGCGCCATCACGACCGGGTCTGGGTTTAGGGTCGTGACAGTAGGGAGAGAGAATTCTTATTGATATTGGATGATCAATTACAATAGAATAGAACCCCTCTATTTATAGGGAAAAGTGACTTAGCCACCAAGCAATGAAATCTAGAATCTCTCTAAATATAGACATTCACCATAAATACAATTCTATTTATAACACCATTTGGTATCAGAATACTTAAGCCAAAGCGTGTTTGTGCATAGTTGGAATAAGTGAAAATTTAATATAAATTTTTTTAGTTGATTTCAAATTCCTAAATATTTAGAATTCTTACATAATTTAAATAAGGAAATAGATCTAATAGTAAAGATTTTAGTTGGTTTAAAAGTCCTAAATATTAGAAAAATAATTAAAAGACTTTTTATCTAATGTAAACTCTATTTTTAGAGGGTAAAAAAGGCGAACGATATTTCGATAAGGGTCTTCGTGCATTTAATATAGTATAGATTTTTCTTAATAATTCACGAGGTAGAGATAAATGTCAAATCTCTCCCCACTATTATGAAGAGTGAAATTCTGTCACGGCCCCGAAACCGGAGTAGGGCGTGATGACGCTCATTCTACTTTATCTGTCGAGTGAGTATTGTTCTAACTAACTAAATATACTGCCAAGCTTGTTTAAACAAACAAAAATATGTAAAAATATCAGGTCATAAATATTTAGAAACGGTTAATAAAAGAATTAGCAAAATATTCGTAACGACGCGATTGGTCATTTTAAGTATTTGCACTTCGCTCGGTATTTTGAGGGCTCGAGTATCTCTGCATGAAGTATTATGACTAGCGTAAATCGTCTTTGTTGGTTTTCAAGTTATCCAGAATCGATTTGGAAGAATGGACTTCCAGATTTAAGTTTTAAGTTGAAAGAATTGACGAAGTTTGACTTTTTAGCGTTTGACCTCGGAATGGAGTTCCGTTAGCTCCGTTGGGTGATTGTTGACTTAGGAGTGCGTCCGGATTGTAATTTGGAGATTCATAGTTGAATTAGTCTTGAAATGACGAAAGTTAGATTTTTGGGAAGTTTGACCGGGAGTGGACCTTTTGATATTGCGGTCGGATTCCGATTCTTGTAGTTGGAGTAGGTCCGTAATGGCAAATGTGACTTGTGTGCAAAATTTGAGGTCAATTGGGCGTGATTTGATAGGTTTCGGCATCGGTTGTGGAAGTTGAAGTTTCAAAGTTCATTAATTTTGACTTGAGGTGCGATTCGTTGTTTCGAGGTAGTTATGCGTGATTTGAAGCTTCTAAGTTCGTATTTGTCATATATAACTTGTCTGCAAAATTTGGCGCCATTTGGAGTTGATTTGATATGGTTCGGACTCTTGGTTGCGATTCTAGAAGTTCTTGAAGTTTAGTTTGATCTTCATGCGTTTTGGGGTCCGATTCGTGATTTTGGAGGTTATTTTGATGATTTGATGGAACGAGCGAGTTCGTGTTGTGTTTGCAGACTTGCGTGGATGTTTGGCATGGAGCCCCAAGGGCTCGGATGAGTTCCGTACGCGCTTCGGACTGTTGGAAGAAGGTCTGCTGGTGTCTCTGTTCTCGCATTTGCGAGGATTTCATCGCATTTGCGATAATTGCATTTGCGAGAACATTCTCCCAATTGTGATCCACTTCATTGCATTTAAAATTGAAGCTCCGCATTTGCGACGAAACTGTTGCTTTTGCGAAAGACTTATAGCTCGCATTTGCGAGTAATGTGTCGCATTTGCAACCTGAGCAGAGATGGTTAGCCTTTGCAATTGCCAGACTTTTTTCGCATTTGCGAGCATTGCATTTGCAATCCTGATGCTGCAAATGCGACATCTGAGTGCTATTAAGACTCCCATTTCGGGACTTAGCATCATTTTATCATATTTTTAATCCTAGGTCCGAGAGCGGGTGATTTTGAGAGAAGATTTTCACATCAAATCATCGGGTAAGTGCCTCTAATCAATTTCTAATTATATTTTGTGATTATATCTAAGAGTTAATTAAATTGATGAAAATCTAAAGGAAAATTTGTAAAATCTTTCAAAAATGAAAAATGATGATTTGAAGGACAAATTGGTATCGGAACTTGATAATTTTTGTATGGCTGAACTCGTATCGGAATGGGTGTTCGGGTTTTGTAAATTTTGTCGGGTTCTGAGGTGCATGCCCGGGGAGTTCACTTTCATTGACATTTACAAATTGTGTAAGGATCATAGCTTTGTCAATTGAAATTGTTTCCTCTTGCATTGTTTGATGTATTTATGTCGTCTTTGTCTAGATTGGGCCGAGCGATCGTGAATTGGTAAAGGAAAAAGGCTAAGTTGTTTGTTGAGTTAGCCGAATTGAGGTAAGTGTCTTGCCTAACCTTGTTGAGGAGTAATACCTGAATCTGCACACAAGGTGCAGGGAGTAATGTGAGTATGCCAACTCAGTAAATAATAAAAGTAAATAAAGATCGAGCAATAAAATCACGCAATATATGTCATAGCACAACAGCGGGTACAGTATATTTCCAAAAACAGGATACAGATCAAATCATCTCGTTAAACTCCATTTTCAGTAAAATCCTTTGAAAATAACAACTTTCTAACAGTATCAATAGAGGTTCTATGTAGTTTATAGTAAAATGATGAAAATCGTAATCGGCCTCTCGGGAAAAAATAAATCATAAACCGCCCCTTCTGGCAAACCCCTTGGTCATTCATATACATCACATAACATGAAAATCTCAGTGGAAATAACAAAAACCAAGTCAGTAATTAAATTCCAAATATCTCGTAAAAATTCCAGTTTCAATGAAAGTTGTTCAAAAAATTTGTTCAACAATTTCAATAGAGGCTCAGTATAAAGATGATTGAAAATAGTAATTTCATAAAATCAAGCCCCACAGGAAAAGCATCACTCGTACTGTAAGGCCCCGTGAAAATTTCTACTCAAAAACCCGAAAGCTCGTAGTGCCAAGTTAGGAATATGTGCTAGAAATTTGTAAAATTCTATGGGAAGTTTGGATCATTTGTAGGCGTATCAAAGGCCGTTGGCCCGGGAGGTTCATCAATTGGCTAGTTTGTGAGTTTGCCTTGTGGACTCTAATGAAGGAGGGACTATTGTGCAGAATAGGGATGAATAGTCGCTTGTGACAGAGGAGAAAGAGAAGCAATTCAACGATCCATTATTAGCACAGCTGAAGGAGGGGATTCATAAACACAAGATCACAGCTTTTTCCTTTGGCGTGGATGATGGTACCCTACGGTACCAAGGCCGCCTATGTGTTTCAGATATTGACAGTCTTCGGGAAAGGATCATGGCAGAGGCTCACACTTCCAGGTATTCTGTGCACCTAGATTCTACAAAAATGTATCATGGTCTTAAGGAAGTTTATTGGTGGAACAACATGAAAAAGGAGGTGGCGGACTTTGTGGCAAAATGTCCGAACTATCAACAACTGAAGGCCGAACATCAAAGGCCTGGTAGATTGGCTCAAAGCATAGAAATTCTAATGTGGAAATGGGAGATGATCAACATGGATTTTGTGGTAGGGTTACCGCGCACTCCGCGCAAGTTTGACTCAATTTGGGTGATCATGGATCGACTCACAAAATCAGCGCATTTCTTGCCAGTCAAATGTACCGACACAGTGGAACAGTATGCTCAGTTGTATATCAAGGAAATAGTCAGGTTTCATGGTACTCCAGTCTCAATCATTTCAGATCGAGGGGCTCAGTTCACAGCCAACTTTTGGAAGAAATTTCAGCAAGGTTTGGGCACGCAGGTAAATCTTAGCACAACTTTTCACCCTCAGACCGATGGGCAAGCAGAATGGACTATGTAGATGCTTGAGGACATGTTGCGTGCTTGTGCTCTTGATTTCAAAGGTAGCTGTGATGATCATTTGCCACTCATAGAGTTTGCTTATAACAACAACTTCCATGCTAGTATCCAGATGGAGCCATTTGAAGCATTGTATGGTAGGAGATATAGGTTTCCCATTGGGTGGTTCGAGGTTGGAGAAGCTGAATTGATAGGGCCAGACCTTGTGCATCAGGCCATGGAGAAAGTCAAAATTATTGAGGAAAGGTTGAAAACTGCTCAGAGTCGCCAAAAGTCTTATTCGGACGTTCGTCGCAGAGATTTGGAGTTCAAGGAAGATGATTGGGTATTTCAGAAGGTTTCCCCCATGAAGGGCATCATGCGGTTTGGAAAGAAAGGAAAATTGAGTCCAAGGTATTTCGGACCGTACAGAATTATTCAGAGGATTGGTCAGGTGACATACAAGCTCGAGTTGCCACCCGAGATATCATTGGTACACCCAGTCTTCCATGTGTCTATGTTGAAGAAGGTAGTGGGACATCCGTCCACTATCGTGCCAGTTGAAACTATTGAGGTTGATGAAGAAGTTCCAGTTGCCATTCTTGATAGGCAAGTCCGGAAATTGAGAAATAAGGAAATTGCCTCCCTAAAAGTGTTATGGCAGAACCAGCAGGTTGAGGAAGCCACTTGGAAGCTGAGGAAGAAATGAGAAGGAAGTACCCACATTTGTTTGTATAGCCATGTAATAGCTTTTATGCATTTGGTTCCTATGAACTCTGCATCCTTTGATTTGATCTATGTAATACTGTTCTGTTTCGTGTTGGTTATATGATTGCCTAAGCGTCCATGGTTAGTATTGTACAGGTTATGTTATGTCTATGCTGTTAGAATATGTTTCTGGGCTCTCTGATAGGTGGATAGGCCTAGATACAAAGAAAATTCTGGCAAAATTTTTGGAAATTAGGGAGTTAGCCAAATTTGGGGCTGTTGATACGTATCATGATTGTGAAAAGCTGAGGTTGCGTAATGATTGTTAGTGAGTGAACCTTGATCCTCATTCGAGGACGAATGATACTAAGTAAGGGAGAATATAAGGCCCCGTGAAAAATTTTACTCAAAAACCCGAAAGATCGTAGTGCCAAGTTAGGAATATGTGTTAGAAATTTGTAAAATTCTTCGCGGCGAGCTTGCTCGCCGCAGTTCAGACTCTTTGGACTGATCTATGCATTAAAAAGTTAAGGAATAATGTTTTTCAGAAAAGTGCGTTTATGCGGACCGCATAGTCGCCGCAAAGTCAGACAGTTTGATGATAATTTTGAGGTCAACTATGCGGCCGATTATGCGATCGCATAATCGATATGCGGGCCACATAGTCATCTCATAATCCCATTGGAATTTTTGCGAGGGGCAGTTCTGCGGTGCATTATGCGACCACAGAACAGGTTTGCGGACCGCATTCCTGTCGCACACCCGGGAAGTTTGTTCAGGTTTTTGAAGCCATTTTTGCGGTCCCTTTTGCGGGCTGCATGTCCATTATGCGATCGCAGATTGTGTTGGGGCTCCTATTTTTTAACTTTTAAAACCCGACCTCATCCCTTAAAAAACACCTCATTAGACCCTTTTTATGTTATTTTACTGCATTTAGAGTGAGAGCAAGAGTTCTAGAGGGAGAAAGTGATCCCCACCAAGCTTTAACTCAATTCTTGCCCCAAATCCTTGAAGATTGTCAAGTGAAATTACTAGGTCTTCATCCTAAGAGGTAAGAACTTGTGCCCTAATCTATGATTTCGAAATTTCTATTAAAATAAGTGATTAGCAAGTGGGTTCATGGGTATAAGGTTGATATCTTGCATGCATGAGTGACAATAGAGTATGGGGAGGTTGTGAGTTAAAAAGATAGCAATTGGGGTGTAAGATGATAGAAATCTCTCACAAAAGGGTCCTAAGATCACAATGCACACTTAGTGCTTGACAATATGCTAAAATGAGCTAGAATCTTAATCATGTCTCTAATTCTTGGTTCAATTTGTAATTCCTATAAAATAGATTGAAGTTTCTAAGAGTCCCGGAATTTTGTAAGAATTTAAGGAAAGCTCTATTGAGGTATGTATGGCTAAAACCCCCTCTCTTTAGAAATTGAGCTCCGTTGGTGCTTGTGTAAATGCGGTAAGATTAAAGTTGGATTGATGTATTGATTGTTAATTTCACATGAATTGGTGTTGCAACTTTATATACGTGGAAGGTGTGCCTCAATATGATCAATGTGTCATTCTTGATAACTTAAAAAGGTGCGAAGAATATGAATCATGTATTAAAATGCTTAGACCTTAAATCAAGATTGAAATTGCGATTGTTGTGCCATCTATGTGAGATCTTATCTATGCTTTCAACTTATATTGCTCTGTGTGTACCTATTATCCTAAATTGCAAAGCTAACATTGAAATTGGAAATGATGTGAAATGTGGCCTAGTGCCAAGAATGATGTGATAATCGTGGCCCCATGTGCCTATGAATTGATATATGTGAAATAAAGATTTAAACGAGATGATTAATGAAAAAGGGACAACGCCTTGTTAATGCGGCCTAGCCGATCGGACCGTGATTGGACGCCATGCCGCACACATGGTGGTATTGTGCTGATATTGAATTCCGAAAAAGGAGGATGAGATTGTGATTGAGGTATATGTCTCAAATGAGGCAACCTAGCCGATCAGGTTGTGATCGGACTCCGCTCAAGATAGCGGTGGTATCGCGAATAATGATGAAAAGTATGAAATGCCCCAAACTAAAAGCTATGGAAAAATAATGTGAAAGCTATATGATTCTTTTGTTTGATGATGTGGTGATCATTTAAAGCTTTTGAGTTATACTTGTGATTTCCTTATTCTTGTATGATAGTTATTTCTAACTAGATGGTGTTTAGTTATACATACTAGTACTATTCCATGGTACTAACGTCCCTTTTGCCGGGGGCGCTACATTTTTAAATGAATGTAGGTGGCTCTAGAGCGGACAGTGCCGATCGCGCGTAGCGGAGTGTCCTCCTCTGAAAGTCTTGGTGAGCCCCTTTCTCCTTCAAGGTGTTATGTTGTACATCTTTTGTTGTAGACTTCCACTTTTGAGGTATAGCCGGGGCCTTGTTGCCGGCGTTGTGATAATTGTCTTTTGTATCCATAGAGGCTCCGTAGACGTTTGTGTAGGTTATGTACGGGTGTTGGATGGGTCAATGAACTGTGTTGTAACTCTATAATGTAGTTCTTCTAAACTATAACTATATGAAATCTTGGGAACTTAGTCATGATTTAAGGTTTGTGACATGAAAATGAATTAACAATATGAATGTTCGATTTCACTATTGTCTAAATAAACGAAAGCATGGTTTCCTTAATCGTATTGAGTTGGCTAGAAAGTGTTAATAAGGCTTGCTCAGTTGGGTTCACTCGATTGAGCGTCGGTCGCGCCTCCCGAGGTTGGGGCGTGACACGTATACAAGTATATATAGCCCCTCGGGCAAGCCTCTCAGTCACTCATGACTCAACTCTCATCAGTCTATGCTCACACTCAGCACTCACGCTCAACAGGTACCATATAATAACTGATGCGGCGTGCAGCCCAATCCATATATCGTTGCGGCGTGCAGCCCGATCCATATATATAGTCGATTGCGCTCACTGGGGTGTGCAGACTCCGGAGGGGCTCCTACAGCCCAAGCGCTATATCGCTGCGGCGTGCAGCCCGATACATATACATATATATATAAATATCGCTGCGGCGTGCAGCCCGATCCATAGATATATAATCCTCACGACCAGGCCCTCGCCCTCTCTCTCAGTCATCAACCTCACAATCAGGCCCTCGGCCTCTCTCAGCCATCAACCTCACAAGCCACTCGGACTATCAGTAAGACAGGGCGTTCAGCCCAAAATATCATTTCTAGCATCAAAACTGAGTAAATAAGGCTGAGTTATGAAAACAGTAAAACACAGCATGACTGAGTACAAATATTAAGTCAAAACGTTGAGGAATAGTAGTAAAAAGCCCCTAAGGGTCCAAATAGTTGGCACGAGGCCCAAATATGGCATCCAGCTCAAACATGATAATACTTTCCAAAACACAATAGTATCAAATAGTTTTCAATCAAATACGCGACTCAATAGTCGTACGAGACGGACCAAGTCACAATCCCCAAAGGAGCACGACCCCACGCTCGTCATCTAGCGTGTGTGTCACCTCAAAGTAACACAACAATGTGAAATCCGGGGTTTCATACCCTCAAGACAACATTTACAGTCATTACTTACCTCAAAACGGACGAAAATCCTACTCTGCAGCGCCCTTGCCTCTCGACTCGGCCTCAACTCGCCTGGAATCTATCCAAAATCATATTCATAACATCAATATATGCTAAGGGAACAAATCCCATGCGAAAATAATAAAATTACATAAAAAAATCCGAAATTGGTCAAACCCGACCCCCGAGCCCACATCTCGGAATCCGATAAAAATCACATCAGTAGAATCTTTATCCTCCCACAAGTCTGTACATACCAAGAACATCAAAATCGGACCACAAACGGCACCTCAAAGCTCCAATTTACACTCTCCACTTTCAATCCCTAATTCCCCAATTTTAGGCTATAAATCCCACTAATTTCATGTCTAGTTAGTTAGAAATCATGATACAATCGAGTATTGAGTTCAAAAATGTTACCTCCAAGTGTTTCCCTTCGAATCGCTCTTCAATCCCTCTCAAAAAACTTCAAATCCGGCCAACAATGGTGAGAAATTTCTTAAAAATCGCAATGATGGCTATTTAAACATTCCGCGCAGGGATTTCCGCTCCTGCGGACAAATTAACGCACCCGCGCACCGCACCTGCGGTCAACCTAACCGCATCTGCAGTTTTCATTAAAATTCTCAGACGCCGCACCTGTGACCCAGGTCTCGCACCTACGGGCTCGCAGATGCGGTCCTGACCTCGCCCCTGCGATCCGTGCCGCTTCTGCGGTCTACTTTCTGCTACTGCGGCTCGCACCTGCGGTCCCAAATCCGCAGGTGCGGTTATGACAGGAACAACACAAATTCTGCAAACTCCAAATTCACCCAGACCTTCCGTCAACCATCCGAATCCATCTCGAGGCCCTCGGGTCCTCACCCAAACATGCCAACAAGTCATATATCATCATTCAAACTCATACAAACCCTCGGAACTCTCAAAACGACATCGAAACTTCAAAACACCCTCGGATTCAAGCCTAAGGTTTCCAAAACTTCCGAATTCCGCTTTCGATCAAAAAGACTATCAAACCTCGTCTGAATGACCTGAAATTTTTCACACACGTCACAAATGACACAACGGGCCTATTCCAATTTCCGGAATTCCATTCCGACCTTGATATAAAGATTTCCACTACCGACCAAAAAATGCCCAATTCCAATTTCGCCAATTCAAGACTAAATCTTCCACGGACCTCCATATTCCATTTCGGACGCACTCCTAAGTCCAAAATTACCCGACGGAGCTAACCAAATCATAAAAATCCAAATCTGAGATCATATATTAAAAAGTCAAAACTTGGTCACACCTTTCAAATTTAAAGCTTCAAGATGAGAATCATTCTTCCATATCTGTACTGATTAACTTGAAAACCAAAACGGATGACTTACATGATTCACAATACATAATACGAGGCTAGTCATGCACGAGAACTAGTGAGTGAAGTTCAAATGCTCAAAACGACCGGTCGGGTCGTTACATCCTCCCCCACTTAAAAATACGTTCGTCCTCGATTGTGTCCAGAGTTGTTCCAAAAGCCAACAAATCGCTGTGTAACCTTACCATGCACATACCCGGGGGTGATCCCACGTCACCCTATCTCATTTAGATCTGACAACGCAACATAACTGAAATTTCACAATCCAACCAAGCCCATGAACCTTAGAACCAAATTTCCACATCCGAAATCATCTATAAGATCAGAATCTCACATCTATACTCTGAGTAAGTCCGAACAAGCTGTAACAAACCATATCCGCAGCCTCTAATGCAATTTCATGATATACCACATAGCTCAAGCACTCGTAGCGATAACTTCAAATCACAGCAGCCGCTCAAAACAACCGAATATCGATAATAACCTCTTATCAATTAAAGCCTCATTCCAATACTGTCGTATACTGCCAATGATGAATGAAACATGCAGAAAGTCATAACCATTCTTCAGATCAACCATTCCTGAAGCCACTTCTCCTTTGGCAAGGACCATAGCAAATTTCTAATCCAACATGACTACTCTGGTGTCATGACACATCAATACAAGCTAAATCTACAACCCATGTAGTCCGTGCACAAGTAAGCAATATTCCGAATGTATTCAAATCATGGGAAGTGAATCAAATGACAGAGTTGTACCGCAAGCTCATCAGTTCCACCACAACACGATGCTAAGAACCCCTTACACACCGTAGAGCCAGAACACACGAATCTAACCTGAAGGATCCTGCCTCCACATAACTTTGATACAATGCGCAATCCTATTCAAACACTGATCCACATGAATCACGTCAAGTCACTATGCTCGAAATCAACAACCACGTGCAATTTGGTGTCTAGCATCCAAAAGGGAATCGCCATAACCATGAAGAAGTAAGTATCACAATGCCATATCAGTCCGAGAGAACATACCCAATGCGCAACAAATCATGCAACACCTAAATACCCGTCTCATTCGATTCCCGCTATAAATCCCAAATAGAACCGCACCATATATGCATATAACAATAAATCATAACTCCTCATAACACAAAAGAGTAACACATATATCACTCTAGAACACGAATAAGCTCAATGACGATCGAATGGTACATCCCTCAAAAATAGCAATTCGGAGTTAACAATTCCGACCCGGTGCAGAACACGCATCCATACTGCGCCTACTAATGATCCCTAAATCAACTTTGGTCACCCACAACAGATAAATAACCCTCTGAAAGTCCACAGTGACTGAATCACAACACATACCACCCTCTGACTAACCTTGGCTACATTTTCATAGTCCATAATCATGAAACCATCTACTCACAAAAACTCTCAGTCTGCAAATCCATATAGCACACGAATCACCATATCGGATCCCAGCTCCACCGTCCGAATATATAACACACCTTTACTACACAATCATTCCACGAGGGATACTCTTGTAATTCTTTTGTGCCACAAGGTAGAATCTGAACTCCAGCAATCGATCAAACAAGAGAGTGCCACAATACCAATGAAGTATCCATAACTCAACACATCGCCATTTCTGAAATGTATACCCCCATCAAGCCACCTCAATTAGTACTGTCAGTTCCCTAACCTTCTGAACTGCCCGTGCCGTTTAAGAATCTATGACCTTCCTTTCAGAACTGAACCGTGACATTACACATGCAAATCTCAATCCTACACAACACACCGCATATACCATACCATCCTTGGATAAACATAAGGACTTCATATCCATTTCGAGCCATAAGCAACTACGTACTCAATAAGCCAAAAACTTCCCATTTGATCACACCTAGAAGAAAATCACTATACATCTCATGCTCCTCACGCCAGCAGAAATTATACATCTCTAACCGTGGTAGAAACCCTCAAGAACTCTCTGAATTCTATTTACACAAGACCAAACCGTTAGGACTAAATCCTTTTAACTCGACCAAGCTACGCAGATCACCAAAACCCAAGAGCTTTGCAATGAAACACCTGTAGGAACTCATTACCTCAGAAGCATCCAGTGAACTAATTGTATTCCTTACAATGCCGATCCGACCTACTACCAAGCTATCCTATTTATTCAAGTTTCTTCTAAATTACCTTCCATTTGATACTTCTCCTCGCCATAATACCTCAATCTCTCAACTCCGACTCACCACACGAGACCGCAAGCATAAGACTATACTGCCCCTAAGGCCCATAAACCGTTGTATTCTTCTGAAGCACCCCTGAAGTACCACAACCGAGATACCCGCTCTGAAGAGACCACTCTGCGAATCTAAATCCATTACATTCGCTTTCCTGATACTGGTATGTTGAATCCATAAGGATATAGAAATATCACAAATCCTGACACCCTCAACTATAAATCTCAGTTTCTAGCCATATACACATCCTGAAGATTCTCAATTGTTACATATACATCCTGAATCCATTGGAACCATTCTTGGGAGTTGTCAACTCTACTCAAACCTCAATTAGACTGAACAACTGGGCCGGACGACCTGTGCTCCACTAGCACTCCGACACCGCAGAAAGTAACCCCACGTTAATGCAACAAAATAAATTCCTTCTCCATGTACATTACATCCTTCACCAATAACAACTCAAGCCATTCCATGAATTCTTATACGCCTATAAAGCATAAAACAACCCCTATCCAAAATTTCCTTTATTCAGGTCATCCTCGATCTCAACCTCTGTAACCCATAACTGATTCACCAATATGCCTCAAACTGGAACCAACATAGTATATAACCGTGCAATCAAATGATCAATAGCAGACTCCCCCACTTGGCTCATAGGCATAGATAAAACACACAATAACTCATAATGCATATACTCTATTACTGCCATAATACCATAGTGGGATTAAACTCAATCATTCATAAGCTCGTGCAACCCAGACCATCTAGTACTCCAAATCTTTTGCAAATTCTCGTATTCACCCTCGTAACAGTCATGCCCACTCTTAAGAGCGATCCAAACTCGAATTGCAACAACACACATATTTATTTCACTGGTAAAGAGGACTTGCAACCAACAACATAGGGGTCACACAAACATCAGAGCACTCCGTAGGAGATAATCCACTTGCTTAACCTCAAACTGGTATCTCTCTATATTCTTCCATAATCATAACTTTTACCCAATCACTTAACCTTCCTGAGTCTAAAATCATATCGTGACATAAAATTTACTTCATTCACAACTAGACAACATGAAAAGATCATTCAACACGCCCATAACTCGGGGCTACACATCTAAATCATACGAACACATCTCGCAGTCACATCATACTCGTCTAACCATCCATCCATCACTTCCACTAATAGGGACACTACCGAATATATAAATCCAGAAGCACGTGCTCACATAATCACGCCTCAGCGCTCAAGCTACAGGCAAAAATCTGGCCTCGAGTCCTTTAGACTGGCCTAACATCAACACATAGAAACCACATATCGCCCCTCAATCAGGGAAATCACAAGCCATCAATGCACAACTGATACCGAGCGCTCATGTGTGCATACGAACGCGTGGAAGGAATTTCAAGAGTTACGTTTCAAGCTGAATCAAGATCGCACGATAAGAATTCAAGAATGTGGGATTTTCTAAAGGTTCTGCAGCCTCCCGAGGATAAGTACAGACGTCTCTGTACCGATCCGTGAGACTCTACTAAACCTGCTCATGACTCGTGAGACCTATGTAACCTAGGCTCTGATACCAACTTGTCACGACCTCAAATAACCCGGTCGTGATGGCGCCTATCACAGTACTAGGCCAGCTGAAAGAACACGAACCACATGGAAGATCTTTTGTAAAATTTACTTTTTCTCTAAACAGATTAAGTCTCAATTCTTTCATTTCAAAATATCAAGATAAATACGCAAAAATAAGTCCAAAAATACAATCTACACAACCTGAATCTGGTGTCACTAGTCATGAGCCACTAAGTACAACTAAACACTGTCTGCTTAATACAAATTAAGTATGAAATATAAAGTATTAGGATGGAAGGAGAAGGGCAGGGCTGCGAACATCGTGCAGCTACCTTGCTAACTCCTGAAAATACACAGAAGCTGCTGAAAGCTCAGAAATAGCTGAATCTGCACACAAGGTGCAAGGAGTAATGTGAGTACGCCAACTCAGTAAGTAATAAAAGTAAATAAAGACTGAGCAGTAAGATATCACGTAATCCAAGTCATAGCACCACAGCGGGTACAATATATTTCCAAAATAGGATACAGATCAAATCATCTCGTTAAACTCCATTTTCAGTAAAATCCTTTGAAAATAATAAGTTTCTAACAGTATTAATAGAGGTTCTATGTAGTTTATAGTAAAATGATGAAAATTGTAATCGGCCCCTCGGGCAAAAATAAATAATAAACCGCCCCCTTCTGGGAAACCCCTTGGTCATTCATATACATCATATAATATGAAAATCTCAATGGAAATAACAAAAACCAAGTCAGTAATTAAATTCCAAATATTTCGTATAAATTCCACTTTCAATGAAAGTTGCTCAAAACATTTGTTTAACATTTTCAATAGAGGCTCAGTATAAAGATGAGTGAAAATAATAATTTCATCAAAACAAGCCCCTCAGGTAAAGCATCAGTCGTATACAGGTATATATAGCCCCTCGAGCAAGCCTCTCAGTCACTCATGACTCAACTCTCATCAGTCTGCGCTCACACTCAACACTCACGATCAATACCATATAATAACCGCTGTGGTGTGCAGCCCGATCCACATATCATTGCGGCGTGCAGCCCGATCCATATATATAGTCGACTGTGCTCACTGGGGGTGTGCAGACTCCGGAAGGGCTCCTACAGCCCAAGTGTTATATCGTTGCGGTGTGCAGCCCGATCCAATATTGTTGCGGCGTGCAGCCCGATCCATATATATATAATCCTCACGACCAGGCCCTCGGCCTCTCTCTCAGTCATCAACCTCACAATCAGGCCCTCGCCCTCTCTCAGCCATTAACCTCGCAAGCCACTCGGACTATCAGTAAGACAAGGCGTTTAGCCCAAAGTATCATTTCTAGCATCAAAACTGAGTAAATAAGGCTGAGTTATGAAAACAGTAAAACACAACATGACTGAGTACAAATATTAAGTCAAAACGTTGAGGAATAGTAGTAAAAAGCCCCTAAGGGTCCAAATAGTTGGCACGAGGCCCAAATATGGCATCCAGCTCAAACATGATAATACTTTCCAAAACACAATAGTATCAAATAGTTTTCAATCAAATACGTGACTCAATAGTCGTACGGGACAGACCAAGTCATAATTCCCAAAGGAGCACGACCCCACACTCGTCATCTAGTGTGTGTGTCACCCCAAAGTAGCACAACGATGTGAAATCCGGGGTTTCATACCCTCAGGACAACATTTACAATCATTACTTACCTCAAACCGGACGAAAAACCTACTCCACGACGCTCTTGCCTCTCGACTCGGCCTCAACTCGCCTGGAATCTATCCAAAATCATATTCATAACATCAATATACGCTAAGGGAACAAAGTCCACGCGAAAATAATTAAATTACATTAAAAATCCCAAAAATGGTCAAACCCGACCCCCGGGCCCACGTCTCAGAATCCGATAAAAATCACATCAATAGTATCTTTATCCTCCTACGAGTCCATACATACCAAGAACATCAAAATCGGACCACAAATGGCCCCTCAAAGCCCCAATTTACACACTCCAATTTCAAGCCCCAATTCCCAATTTATAGGCTTTAAATCCCACTAATTTCATGTCTAATTAGTTAGAAATCATCATAGAATCAAGTATTGAGTTCGAAAATGTTACCTCCAAGTGTTTCCCTTCAAATCCCTCTTCAATACCTCTAAAAAAACTTGAAATCCGGCCAACAATGGTGAGAAATGCCTAAAAGTCGCAACGATGGCTATTTAAACATTCTACCTAGGGATTTCCGCTCCTACGGACAAATTAATGCACCTGCAGTCAACCTAACCGCATCTGCGATTTTCATTAATATTCTCAGACGACGCACCTGCGGGCTCGTAGATGTGGTCCAGACCTCGCTCCTGCGATCCTTGCCGCTTCTGCGGTCTACTTTCCGCTTCTGCAGCTTGCACCTGCGGTCCCCTATCCGCAGGTGCGGTTATGACATGAATAGCACAAATTCTGCAAACTCCAAATTCACCCAAACCTTCCATCAACCATCCGAATCCATCCCAAGGCCCTCGGGCCCTTAACCAAACATGCCAATAAGTCATATATCATCATTCAAACTCATAAAATCCCTCGGAACTCTCAAAACAAAATCGAAACTTCAAAACACCCTCGATTCAAGCCTAAGGTTTCCAAAACTTCTGAATACTGCTTTAGATCAAAAAGTCTATCAAACCTCGTCCGAATAACCTAAAATTTTGCACACACATCACAAATGACACAACGGACCTATTCCAATTTCCGAAAATCCATTCCGACCCGGGTATCAAGATTTCCACTCCCGACTAGAAAATGCCCAATTCTAATTTTGTCAATTCAAGCCTAAATCTTCCACGGACCTCCAACTTCCATTTTGGACGTGCTCCCAAGACCAAAATCACCCGACAGAGCTAACAAAATCATAAAAATCCAAATATGAGATCATATACTAAAAAGTCAAAACTTGGTCAAACCTTTCAAATTTAAAGCTTCAAGCTGAGAATCATTCTTCGATATCTGTTCCGATTAACCTGAAAACCAAAACCGATGACTTACATGAGTCACAATACATAATATGGGGCTAGTAATTCTCGAGAACTGCTGAGTGAAGTGCAAATGCTCAAAACGATCGTTCGGGTCGTTACAGGAAGAGTGTAAAGCACGAAGGATAATGCAGTGCCATTATTTATACATTATCATGTGAGTGAGAGTGTAAAGCACGAAGGGTGATGCCGTGCCACATTATTGAGAGTAAAATCATGAAGGGTGATGTCGTGCCATGTCATTTGAGAGTAAAAGCACGAAGGGTGATGCCGTGCCATTTCATTTATATTGTTATGCTTTTATATTATCATGAGATCATGGCACGATGGGCGTTTCCGTGCAGGTGAGGATGAGGGACATGCATTATATTGTGATATCCGTTTTTCAGTGTATATGTTCATGTCATTATCTTGAGCGGTTATTGTCGTACTTATAGATCTTGTGTGACTTGTTGTTAGTGTCCTGTCCTTCCTCCCTTTTTCAATCGTTGTTGTGTTGTCCATATCTTTCTACTTGTTAAATTTGAAAATACATGCCTACTCCCTGCTGTTATAACTACATCCATGTTGTGTCTATTTTGTTTCAATTTAGTACAAGCCCTTTTTCTATGTTAGTCATTCGTGCCTCTACTTGTTAACTTCTAAAGATCATGTGTTTCCTTCTAATTTGTTATGTTTGTACCTAGGCCTTTATCATGCTAGTTAGTTGAAATTGATATTCCTTGCCTTCCAATTGCTGACATTACTCACATGCTTTTTGTCTAGTCTTTTACTGTTGCTCACACATATATCCTCGTTCATTATTGCTACTTGCGTATTTCCTACTTTGAATTTTCTGTAATCGGTGTTCGATCATCTGGTTACTTCTGTTATACGTATATTGGGTGAGGATGAGAGAACAACATGTAGGGTGTTGCCGTGCAATTGACTTGATATCTTAGTATATTTCTCATACTAAAAAATTTATGAAGTGTCTGTCGTGGTCTAACAATTTCATTCTAAGGAAAGGATTGGTCGAGGTATTTTAAGATGCTAAATTGTGATCACTACTAGTATTCAGTTATTTTTTTACGTATTAGTTTCATGTATTTTTCTCTGTTAAATCGTGGTATATATTGCTAATTTACGGTGCAGGTTTTATCTGTGAGTATCTTTAAACAAAAAAGCCTTGTCACTACTTCGACGAGGTTAGACAAGATACTTACTCAGTACATGTGATTGGTTGTAATGATACTACACTTTTGCACATTGTGTGCAGATCTTTTGGAGCAGAGCTGCTTAGATGTCGGGCGCTGACTCAGAAGATGTTCGGGCGTTCCGAATATAGCTGCCACTTGTCCTTGGTAGCTTAGGTTTTGCTAATTTGTTTATGTAACTTTCAAACAGAACGTGTAATTATTTGTACCAATTTTGAAATTCCATGTCTTAGAAGCTCGTGATTCGTACTACCGGTTCTTGGGTCAATTTTCAAATATTTAGATAATCTTTTACTATTTTCCTATAATCTCTTTTGGACTGTATTTTCTGTTAGTTGGTTTACTTAGCGGATCGAGTTAGGTTCCATCCTGACTATTGGTTTTTGGATTGTGACAAGGAGGTATCAGAGCACTAGATTTGTAGGTTCTATGAGTCATGAGCAAGTGTCTCATAGAGTCCTACAAATCGGTATGATGACATCCATTCCTATCTTTGGGAGGCTACAAGGCATTTAGGAAAAATTTCCCTTTCTTCTTTCCTTATCGTGCGGCATTGTTTAAGCTTGAAATATACGACTTTGACTCCTCCCGATCGCTCATATGTGATGTTGTGCACTCAGTATTTGCTATGTGCCAATGATCGGTGATGTTGGTGATAGATTACAACGGCTATGGATAGTTGATTATTATTGCGATGTGTTGTCTAGCCTTAGAAGTAGATACAGTGTTGAACCTTTCAATCGTGCATTTGTGGAATGATGCGGGTTCATATGTCTAGTTGGTAAGCTCAAATTCGGGAAGGTTGGCTGGTGGCCTGCCTATTGTGATTAAGGCAGGTTCATGGTAAATTGTCGATTTGAGTATAACCGGTGGGCCATCTCCTGCATGATGAGTTTGGATCGTGTGTATCGTATGAGGTTTCCATTTAGTGGAGTGCATATGTTATCAGTTTAGAGCATTTGGGGAAAGTTGTTTGACTATTGCAATGATGGGTAAGTGATTGGCGGAGTCTTCGGGGTATTCTATGATCAGCATTGCATGTGTTTTTAAAGTATTCACCTGAATAGTCGTGCGGGATTGGGACATGTTGTGAAGATATGGTACTTTGGGGTGCTGATGAGGTGTTCTCTGGCTTCGAGGTAAGTGGTGGAGTCTACTAATGACGATCGGATTGTAGGATCACTGGCCGTATCAATTTTTTGACCGAAGGATTGCTTGGTTATTTCTTCAAATGGTCATATGCTGGTGAAGCACGGGTTTCTCAATGCGTATTAGTTGTGTATTGAAGATCAGAGTAAGATGAGTGGTTATCGAGAAGGTTCTGGCGAGTTCCAGGTCTTGTGTATCCTTTAAGGACTTTTGAATTTGTCTTCGAGCAGGGTTGAATGCGGTAGCGAATGGTAATCGTATCTATGGTATTTCCTTGTCAAGAAAGGTCTACATGTCGATGTTGGAGTGATGCAAGAAATGGATTCGGGTTCCAGGAGGTTCATTCAAGGTGGTCATATCGGATTGAGTTATTTTTAGGTTGGTAGTCTGCGTGACTTGGTTGAGTTAGAGGTGATTGGTTCTGATTACTCGATCATGTGTTAATGATTTCCGAAGAATTTATCATGGTTATGACCATGGTCGGAGTAGATATTTACCACAGGTATAGAAGCTATATTGCTTATGGTGGTGTTCCCTTGGATTGATTTAAATGAAAGCTTCTCGGTTGATGAGGTGTTCAATTTGCTTATGGTTTAGAGTTGACTATGAGATTTTCGTAGTGTTACGAGTTAGCATGTTAGGGGCGATGCGCTGTATGGGGTTGAAAAGTTGCAGGTACAAGGTTGCTATTTAGTTTTGGAGGGAGGGATATGAGTTCTTGATGACACGGACGATTTTGGATGTCTAAGATTTTGCTGGCACTATGTGTTTCCACCGTTGGAGAGTTCGCCTATTGGCAAGTACATTGTGTTTTGACTTATGGGTGCATTTCCGTAAAATGATGGGGTATGAGTTACGTGTCTGCCATTTGAGTAGTGGTGTTAAAATTGAGTATGAAGATCCAGGTATTCGTTAGGTTCAGAGACTGGATGTTCTCGTGGCAGACTATTCCTTGATTGCGAGCTGTGAAGAAATGTTGAGGATTGGATGACTGATAGTAGGTGTTATGGAAAGGTTGCCACAGACGTTTGGAAGGTTAATTACATGTTTTGGGGATGATCGAAAATTGGTTTGGGGATTGCTTTTGAGCCTAATGAGAATATGTATTCTGTATCGGATCGGATTTGCTTGCTCTTGTGCAGTTGTTACCACATGTATGTCATTGATCGGAATGGATGCTATTCGCGCCTTAGTTTATATCATATGTTTCTCTCCTATGCTATTACGGGTTGTAAGGGTTACATGATTCTTCTCACGCATATTATGATTCAATTTAGGCCTCATGGCATTATGGGCGAGGTGGCCCTCGTGATGTTGATTTGCTTGTTGCACCAAAGATGTGCTTGACCTTCTCAGTGTTGTTTGTTTCTAATAATTTTCCCACAGTTATATTTTGTGCACTCTATTGTGCTTGATGTTGACGCACATGTGATCAGTGAGCCTGAGTATTATGGCTCGATGGGTACCCTATGTGGATTGATATGATGGGATTGGGTTGCACACCACAACGGTACAATGATGAAATGTAACTCTTTATTCCTATTTCGTGTGTTTTGCTTTCACCTTGTTGGAAATAGTTCATGGTAAAAATGCAAAAAAATTCCCTGCATGCTTAACTTGCTTAGTAGTCTTCTTATTTAGTTTTCTTACTGTATCAGTCATGTTTGAATTATTACTTGTTGGCGTACGGAACCAGTTTGTGTGGGGTTCCATATAATTATTTTGATACTTGTCGATGGCGCTGCTTGTATTGGCTGAGATGAGGTTTCTATACCTGAGGGTTGCACTATTGTATTGGGATGAGGAAGGTTTGGAAGAATAATGCTATATTTTTGCTGAAGATTTGGGCAATGGCCCTGGTCGGACGAGTGAGTTTCTTGGCTTATTGATCAGATGAGTGGTTAGGGGGTCATGCGTGTTTCTTTCATCATTGGTAAGGTATGAAGGTTTTGAAAGAGGTTCTAACCGATATGAGGTTTGCTATCGGCACCGAATTTTGTTGGGCAGTAATAGTGGTCAGCAGTTCCTACTGTGAGTGTCAAGGTGATGGAGTATATCATGTGATTACATTTTGGGTTATGGTTATGGCCTGATACAGATTGCTCAGACTTATACAGTGTGTAGATGTAAAATTTGGGTCTTGTAATGAAATCTGGATGTTGGAGATTGGATTCTAAGGCATAAGGACCAAGGTCGAAGTAAGGACCTCTAGTTATGTTGTGTGGACGGGCTTATGTGGAACAGGGTGACATGGGATCATCCCCGAGTTTATGCATAGTAAGGTTACATTATGATTTGATAGCTTTGGAACGACTCCTAGCACGTTCAAGGACGAACATATGTTTGAGTGGTAGAGGATGTAACGACCCGACTGGTCGTTTTGAGTAAATGCACTTCGCTTGGTGTTTTGAGGGCTCGAGTATCTCCACATGATGTATTTGACTTGCGCAAATTGTCGTTGTTGGTTTTCAAGTTATCCGGAATCGATTTGGAAGAATGAACTTCAAGATTTAAGCTCTAAGTTGGAAGAGTTGACAAATTTTGACTTTTTAGCATTTGACCTCGAAATGGAGTTATGTTACTTCAGTTAGCTCAGTTAGGTGACTTTTGATATCGGGGTCGGATTCTGATTCCAGAAGTTGGAGTAGGCCCGTAATGGAAAATGTGATGTGTGCGCAAAATTTATTGTCAATTGGGCGTGATTTGATGGGTTTCGGCATCGGCTGTTGAATTTGAAGTTTCAAAGTTCATTAATTTTGACATAAGAAATGATTCGTCATTTCGAGGTTGTTATGCGTCATTTGCAGCTTTAAGTAGGTTCATTTTGTCATATAGAGCTTGTCTACAAAATTTGGCGCCATTTGGAGTTGATTTGATAAGGTTCGGACGCTTGGTTGGGATTCTAGAAGTTCTTGAAGTTTAGTTTGGTCTTCATGCGTTTTGGCGTCCAATTCGTTGTTTTAGAGGTTATTTTGATGATTTGATCGCATGAGCGAGTTCGATTTTCAGACTTACGTGGATGTTTGGAATGGAGCTCCGAGGGCTTAGATGAGTTTCGTATCCGTTTTGAAGTGTTGGAAGGAGGTTCAGCTGTGCTAGTGTCTCTGTTATCGCATTTGCGATGACCGCATTTGCGAGAACATTCTGGCAATTGCGAACCGCTTCACCGCATTTGCGATTGTATCTCCGCATTTGTGACGAAATTGCCGCTTTTGCGAAAGACTCAGAGGTCGCATTTGCGAGTAATGTGTCGTATTTGTGACCTGAGCAGAGATGGTCAGCCTTCCCAATTGCGAGACTTTTGTCGCATTTGCGAGCATCGCATTTGCGATCCTAATGTCGCAAATGCGACAATTGAGGGTTGTATTAAGACTCCCATTTCGGGACTTAGCTTCATTTTATCATATTTTGAACCCAAGGTCCGAGAGTGGGCGATTTTGAGAGAAGATTTTAACATCAAATCATTGGGTAAGTGCGTCTAATCAATTTTCAATTATATTTTTTGATTATATCTTAGATTTAACATCAAATTCATGAAAATCTAAAGGAAAATTGTAAAATATTTCAATAATGAAAAATGATGATTTGAAGGGGAATTGGTATCGGAACTTGATAATTTTTGTATAGTTGAACTCGTATCGGAATGGGTGTTCGAGTATTTTAAATTTTATCGGGTTCCGAGGTGCGGGCCCGGAGAGTTGACTTTTGTTGACTTTTTACAAATTATATAAGGATCATAGCTTTGTTAATTGAAATTGTTTCCTCTTGCATTGGTTGATGTATTTAAGTCGTCTTTGGCTATATTGGGATGAGCGATGGTGAATTGGTAAAGGAAAAAGGATAAATTGAGTGTTAAGTTAGTTGAATTGAGGTAAGTGTCTTGCCTAACTTTGTTGAGGGAATTTTTCCTCCTATTTGACATTGTTTGCTACATGCGGGGGTGATACATATGTGAGGTGACGAGCGTATAATGTATGTGCCATGGATAATCATGCTCGGGGAGGGGGGGGGGGGTAGGGGGGGAGGGGGGAGGTAGATTATGTTATATTTGTGTTTGTAGAATTATGTAACCTTTCTGCTGCATGCCTTACTTGACTCTTAGATATTTAGAACATAGTATTAAATGTTAGAAATCAAGACTTAGCTTATTATAACTTGATCAAATTTGACGAAATTCTAAGAATACATTGATGTGTATAATTTGGTCATCACTATGCGTAATCATTGCTACATTACTACAGCCGATATTCTTGAGATACTAGACTCTATACTTGTGTGGTGAATCATTTGTGAGAATTGTGGAAGTATTTGAATAATACGGTTCTTGAGGGTTTATTGAATTATTGTTGGCTTGGAAACGTTGTGATTGGGATTTATTTGGAATATCCGTTAAAACACTCTCCTTGATGATATTTATGCTTCCTGCCTTGTTTGTCATTGATATACATATGTGTTGGTAAGGAAGAGTGTAAAGCACGAAGGGTGATGCCGTGCCATTATTTATACATTATCATGTGAGTGAGAGTGTAAAGTACGAAGGGTGACCGTGCCATTGTTTATACATTATCATGTGAGTGAGAGTGTGAAGCACGAAGGGTGATGTCGTGCCATATTATTTGAGAGTAAAAGAACGAACACTACTGCAAAATGGACCTATAGCAACGGTATTTTTTGCAACGGTTATATAACCGTTACTATATATCGTCTATAGCGACGGTTACAACCGTCCCAATAGGGTATAAGACCAATCGGCACACTTTTGCAAGCAAACCGTTACAAGAGTGAAATAATTGTCGCCATAGGGCATTCTTTTGTGACAGTAGTTTTAACCGTAATGATAGGATTACGTGTGGCTACGACTCATTCCAAAATGAGCCTATGGAGACGGTTCAGTTTTCCTCCTAACTTTACCCACTTTTATTTTAATTTTCGTTTTTTCCTCCTCCTTATTTCACTAAACCCTAGACTTTGGTTTTAAATTCTAATAACAAAAGAAATAGAACTCTTTCTATCTCCAGAACCCATTGAAAATACTCTCTAGACATATCAAACAATACTCCCTCCTACATCCAAGCAAATCTGAAGATACCCAATCCCTAGCCGCCCGAGAAGGAGAAAACTCTTAATTTTTCTTTAGTTGCAAAGGTAATATTGATAGTAATGTCTAAAGAGTCTTATTTTTTTTTCTGCATATTTACGGTAAGATACACTGATTTCCTTTGTGTTTTTGATAAAATTAGTAGGTGAAGAGATTGTGGTAGTAGTAGTAGGGGTGAAGAAGCTGCAATTTCGGTGCGATAAGCCCAAAGACTTTATCTCCTCATCGTAAAGGTATCATTGAAAAAGCCAAATTTTTATCAAAGGTGAGTACTGTTTTCCTCTTTTCTAAGTAGTAACACTAGAAAATTTCTTCATTTAGCATTTAATAAATGTATTGAAATGGTTTGGATCCAAATAAATTTGAATGATTTGTTGTAGTTTTATTTTGGATTTTTTTGTGGGTTTCTTCTTGTTTGTTCAATTTTATGCCTCTAAATAGTAATAAAATTGCATGGTTAGTATCTAATTTATGGAAGTTCCTATGTGGTAAAGAATTTTGGATGCCTAATTATTGTTCAGATTTTTTAATGGTTGGGATGTATTGTTAAAAAGGACGATTTCTGCATTCTACTCATGTTGAGATGTATGAATTTTTTTCCTCCAGGAAATCTTAATCTAAAGTGTATGGACTTCTGCTTGAAATATATAGTCTAAACTGCATACAGAGAATTAAGAAGAGTGTCAGCGGGAAAAGGAGGAGGGGTGAATTTCATTACCATCTAAAAAGATTATCTTAAGTACCTTTCCAAAAAAAGATTGGTAAGTACCAAAAGATCCTAGCTCTAGAATTAGGAAATTGTGTCCGCTTAACTGAAGAGCTATGCATTTGGAAAAACAAACAATACGAATCAAATTGGAAGAACAGTTTATGACACATTATGTTAGAGCAAAGTAATAAAAAGATAGTTATTTGCTATAAACAATTATGCTTTTTCCATCTCCATTTCTCTTCCAAGTTTTGCAAAATTTTAAACGAGTCTATAGACATCTCCATTTCTCTTCCAATTTACTTGCATAATCCTTTGTTGTCTTAATTTTCCAAAAATTTGATCTTCAAATCTCTGACTAGTAATGTGCCTATTGAACTTTGTTCCTTCCCTTGTCAAGAGCAAGCCCAATGCCCTCAAATAGAACCATAACAATCTTGAGCTGCAGCTCTCAAAAGTTGCCCATGTAGTAACAGGAACAAGAACAAGACCACAAATAACATAAGATTGGCTTTGGTTTTCATTGGAAAGGAAATTAAATGAGGAAGAAAATATTGTTTGATGGTTAAGGTGAAGAGAAAAGAATAGCATATTATTTTCTTTACTTCTTTGTGCTTATTGAATACATAAACAACTAGAAACGTTTCTTTTTTTTTCTTTTCTCCTTAAATAAACATTGATTTAATTTTGTGGCATAAAAAAATATTTGGCTACTATGATGCAAAATATGCTGGACTAAAGTAGGTTTTGATATGATATATATATATATATATATATATATATATATATATATATATATATATATATATATATCTTATTTTTTGGTGCTTTCACGTTTATGATCTATAATACAATATTAGTTGATTCTATACCATTTGGAAGCACGATGTAACAATAAATTATAAACTGAAATTTACCATAAATACAGGTCATTATGAGATTGAATAGTTTACATATTGTTTTGTAAAACAAAAATTATAAATTTTAGATTGTGAATGAAAGATTGAAAAAGATAAATAGTTAAAGGATTTTAATTTAACCACTGAAATTCAAGGAACTACGATTTAGATTATTGTACAATATCTTGTGCTAATATTTTATGTGTTAAGTTATTAACTTTTTATTTATTTTAAACAGTGATTGTCTTTGGCAAACACTGATTGTAAAAGACCTTGCGTACAATAAGTATCATTGAAGCCTGATGGACAAAAATGTTAATCTATATGAGGATTCTTAGCACCAAAAGTACAAGGTCTTCCCAAGTTCTGGTTTCTTTCTCTTCCCCCAAAATTTACATCTTTTAAGCAAACTTTTGTTACATGGAAGGCACACTTATTTTGAAGGAGTAAAATATGTGGTTCATTAATGTTCTGCCATGTACATTTTCCAACAATGTTCTGCCATGTACATTTTCCATCAATGTTTTGCCATGTACATGGTCACTGTTGAAAAAATATTCATGTCATTTTAGTTGGATTTAGTTCAAACAACTTCGAAGAAATGGACAACACAAGCTCTTGTTTTGTGTACTCTCTTTATGCAAATATAGCTTTAGACGTTTGAATATTAACGTTTCATGTCATTTATCCATTTTGAATTTTGATGTTTCATTTCTTCCATTTTGTTTATGAAGATGATAGGAAGACAATGAGTAATTAGTTGATGTCCATTATCACATTCTTACTCCTTTCGGATACTCTATTAAGTTTATTTGTTCTTAATTATTAACTCAATTTTATTTACTTAACTATTTTCTCTTGCATTTGGTTTGTAGGTTGAAATGGAGAGAATACAATCAACTCAAGAAAGTGATGATACAAATGATTCAGATGATGCATTTGTGTCATGGGACCTGAGCACCCAGGTAGCATAAGATTGTATGGTCGAGGGGTTACCAAGGCTGTCTTATAAAAGAAAATGGGAGATGTTGGATCCTCTGTGGATGCTAATGATGAAAGGATGCAACAAAAATGGAGGAAATGGAATAGAGGATGCAACAATGTATGCAGGAAAATTTCAACGCACAAAAAGATACTATGGAACAAGAAATTACAATGAGCGTCGTTGCACGACTTCAGTGCCTGAACCTAGATTTGCGACTTGATCCTAACATGCTAATGTTCAGTGCTCGTGCACCTGGAGAAGCTTCCTCTGCACAACAAGCTGCTATTCAACTAATCAATCGTCCTTTTGCTGGCAGTTACAATCAAGGTTAGTCTGTACCAAATGTTACACTTCTCTTTCTTCTTCTTCTCCTCCTCTTCCCCCTCTTTCTTCATTTTCTCTTTATTCTTTTACTTTGCCAACGGCACTTTGTCGCCGCATAATTTTATGGTTGTCTTGCTGATGCCTTGCCAATACTTTGTCATTTTATGGGAGTTTTTGTTGTGTTTTGGAGTTGTTTCGGGGTCGATTCTAGACGGGGTTCATGCTGGTTTTCAGCTGGGTTCTCGGTTGTTTTTTGGTCTGTTTTTGGGTTGGTTTGGGAAGGATAATTGCAGTAGTTTTGCTGCGCTTTTGAGCAGTTTTTCAGCTGCATTTTTGGATGTTTTTGATGATATTTTTATAGAGTTTCTAAGTTATTTTTGGGTGGTTTACCGGAGGTTTATATGGCTGTTTTGGTTGTGTTTTATGGGAGTTTTGGTTGTGTTCTGGAGTTGTTTCGGGGTCGATTCTAGATGTAGTTCATGATGGTTTTCAACTGAGTTCTCGGCTATATTCTAGTGTGTTTTTGGGCTGGTTTTGGAAGGAGAATTGTAGCTATTTTGCTGCGCTTTTGAGCAGCTTTTCAGCTGCATTTTTGGAGGTTTCTACTAATTAATGGGAGGTTAAGGGATGTTGTATAATATACTGTTATGCTTTTAGTTTTACATGCCTATATTTAAGGTCATGTTCCTTATTTTCCCTTGGTTTTTTGGGCTAACATCATTCTTAGGCTCGATTCTCTTGAAGGATAATGACTTTATTTATTCTCTTTTGTAGGTGTTGTAGATGAAAAAATGGAAGACGGGGCAGTGAAGATCTAAACCTTAAAAAGAATTTGAGTTGTTGTAGATGCATGGTCTAGCTAGGAATGTTTGTTCAACATTTATGTCAATATATTTTACTTTTTATGGATATTATTAGGTTGTTGGACAATTTGAATAATGTTTCATTTTGATATTTATATAAATTTTATTGTTTTACTATTTATTGTATATGTAAATATTTATTTACAATAATGGCTATATTATTGTTTGAATGAAACTATTACTATAGCCTACTAGAACCGTTGCGACAGATAACATATGGCGTTCCAATAAAAAATGTAAACCGTTGCTACAGCGCCTGCAATTGTCCAAAAATGTTCTACAAACCGTTGCAATAGGTAGTTCAAACCGATGCGATAGCTATTTCTTGGTTATCGTAGTCCAAAAACATCCGTAGCGATAGATAAAAAACCGTTGCAATATCTTAAAGAAATCTTTGTTATATCAAATTAAAAATCGTAACAATATCTTACATAACCGTTGCATTTAATGTTATGGTAACAGATTTCAATAGTTGCAGTTGGAAAGAATAAACGTTCCCATAGGGAGAGGAAAAACCGTTGCGATAGACGGTACTATAGCCATGGTTATGTGAACCATTACAAGAACCGTTGCTTTAGCTCTATTGCTTTACCTATCAGTTGCAACGGTTTTCTGGGCTTTGCCATAGGTCTAATTTTCAGTAGTGGAAGGTGATGTCGTGCCCATTATTGAGAGTAAAATCACGAAGGGTGATGTCGTGCCATGTCATTTGAGAATAAAAGCATGAAGGGTGATGTCGTGCAGTTTCATTTATATTATTATGCTTTTGTATTATCGTGAGATCATGGCATGATGGGTGTTTCCGTGCAGGTGAGGATGAGGGACATGCATGATGTGCTGATATCCGTTTTTCCGTGTATACGTTCATGTCTTTATCTTGAGCGGTTATTGTCATACTTATAGATCTTGTGTGACTTGTTGTTAGTGCCCTGTCCTAGCTCTCTATTTCAATCGTTGTTGTCTTGTCCATATCTTCTACTTGTTAAATTTAAAAATACATGCCTACTCTCTGCTATTATTATTACATCCATGTCGTGTCAATTCTGTTGCACTTTAGTACAAGCCCTTTTTTCTACGTTAGTCATTCATGCCACTATTTGTTAACTTGTAAAGATCATGTGTTTCCTTCTTATTTGTTATATCTGTACCTAGGCCTTTATCGTGCTAGTTAGTTGAAATTGGTATTCCTTGCCTTCCAATTGCTGACATTACTCACATGCTTTCCGTCTAATCTTTTACTGTTGCTCGCACGTATATCCTCGTTCATTATTGCTACTTGCGTATTTCCTACATTGAAATTTCTGTTATCTGTTTGGTCATCTGGTTGGTTCTGTTATACGTATATTGAGTGAGGATGAGATAAAATCACGAAGCGCGTTGTCGTGCAATTGACTTGATATCTGAGTACATTTCTCATGCTAAGAAAGTTATGAAGTAACTGTCGTGGTCTAACGATTTCATTCTAAGGAAAGGATTGGTCGCGGTATTGTAAGATGCTAAATTGTGTTCACTGCTAGTATTCGATTACTGTTTGCATATTTTTGTCATGTATTCTTCTCTGTTATATCATGGCATAGTTCTATTGCTGATTTACGGTGCAGGTTTTATCTGTGAGTATATTTTAACTAAAAAGCTTCGTCACTACTTCGACGAGGTCGAACAAGATACGACACTTCTGCACATTGCGTGCAGATTTTTTGGAGTAGAGCTACTAGTGATGTCGGGTGCTGACTCTGAAGATGTTCGTGCATTCCAGATATAGCTGCCACTTGTCCTTGGTAGCTTAGGTTTTGCTAATCTGTTTATGTAACTTTCAAACAAAATGTATAATTATTTGTACCAATTTTGAAATTCCAAGTCTTAGAAGCTCGTGACTCGTACTACCAGTTGTTGGGTCAATTTGTAAATGTTCAGGTAATTCTTTACTATTTTCCTATAATCTCTTTTGGACTGTATTTTCTGTTAGTTGGCTTACCTAGCGGATCGAGTTAGGTGCCATCACGACTATTGATTTTTGGGTCGTGACAATAACATTTGTAAACTAAACTCATCAATGACAATCATGAGCTTCTGAATGCTAACAGTAAAGCAATGTCTTCGAGGCATTCCTCTAGAATGAATAAAATATATAAACAACTGAAAATTTAGAAATAGTTGACTACAGTTGGAGGAAATCAATGGAGTCTATTTACTAGATCCACAAAAAGTTCAGAATCTAGCCATGAGCTTCATCCCTACATACTCAATACTTGTCACACGACGTGGTAGGCCCAAACGGGCTAAGTATCTTCAAGGGTACCTAGTAAATCTTGTTTACCACCGCCCCCCCC
>NW_017671477.1:196969-275610 GCF_001879085.1 Nicotiana attenuata
AAGTGGAGGGAAATACATTTCTAGACTAAATATTTATAATAAGGAAGCAATAGATGTAATTTCAGAATTTAATAAATTAACACTGAAATCTGAAAGTTGAACTGTAACATGAAATCTAAATTACGTTCTNATGTAAGCAGCAATTTGCACACTCAGTAAGTGGTCGGGACGGGGGGTTTAACTAGACACTTAAGAAGTGCTCACAAAGATTTATGGATACAAGCTAACATAGAAGCCGGAAAAATTATAGATCCTACCATCAGTTCTGGCACTCCTAGTGGATCTGGTTCTAATCAAATTCAACAACAATTTGACCCTGCTTTTGGTCATGTTTTACGCAAATATAACAAAGATAGAGATCGTGAGAACTTAGCAAAAATGGTGGCTGTCTGTGGCTTACATTTTACTTTTCCTTCTCACCCTGCTTTTGTGCATCATATACAAGAAACTTATAACCCTGCTTTTCAAGGTTTTCCTAAGACCACAGTTAGAAATGATGTTTTTAATTTCAAACTGAATATCTTCAGTATATTCATTGTGTATTTTTTCACTTAGATTGTAAAGTGTCTATCACATCTGATATAGGTAGTAGTCCTAATGGTTGTGATTATTTAACTGTTACATGTCATTGGGTTGATCATCACTAGAACTTGCAAAAACGTATTATTGGTTATAAATTTGTTGATTCAAAACACACTGGAGCATATATTGCAACTACTGTTCTACAAATACTTGATTTTTATGGACTCGTTAATAAAGTTCTAACTATCACCTTAGATAATGCTTCTGCTAACACAACCGCGGCAAATAGCTTAAAATCTAGACTTTGTCCAATTAATCCAACAATTTTTCATGTTAGATGTGCATGCCATATTTTTAACTTGGTTGTAAAAGATGGTCTTAATTTATTTTCTGATGCTTGTAGTAAAATACAACATGCTTGTGGCTATATTTTTCGTGCTCATAAACAAAGTAGAATTCGTGAATTTGCTCAACAATGTGCTAGTGCTGGCCTTCCATTTAGAAAAGTTCCAAAAGATGTTTGTACTAGGTGGAATTCTACTTATGAAATGCTTACAATTGCTTATGATTATCGGGTGCCCATCCAAAAGGTATTTAATATGTATAATGCTTACCCTGTTGATCAAATTGTTGATTCTGATTGGGATGAAATCAGAGAGCTTACTAAATTTTTAGAAAATTTTATTATGCTACAAACAATTTTCTGGTATATACTATCCTACTATTACACAAATATTATGGTATATTTGTGGAATTTCTGTTGTATTTGGTAAGTATAAAAAAAATCCAACTTATGCACCAGCCATTAAAGAAATGATTTTAAAATTTAAAAAGTATTTTTTCCCTATTCCCGAAGTTTATTTAATTTATACACTACTTAACCCATCTTTAAAACTAAGAGGTGCAAAGGGACTTGTTCGTAAAATTTATGAGAATTTAGAAATTCAAGAAAATGAACAACCATCTCTCGAAAACTGCCAAGCTAGCATATATTCTTATGCTAGATGAATGTTTGATAAATATAAATCTATGGATACAACTAGTACTGAAACTGCTCCTTCTACTTCTAAGTCTGGAGCAGAAGTTTTATGGGAAGATATGGATGATATAACAGGTTTTGATTCCTCTATTGATGATGAACTTGACTCTTATCTTAATCAAGGATTGGAAAATATTAAAGACGAAGAAGGCAAGGAACAACTTTTGTCATGGTGGAGGGAGCGTGGCAAGGCTTTTCCAACACTTTCAATTATGGCCCGAGATATCCTGCCTATTCAAGCATCATCAGTAGCATCGGAGAGTGCTTTTAGCGCGGCAAGATTTCAAATTGGAGATCATAGACATTCATTAGCGGAGGACAGTCTAGAGATTTCCGTCTTATTTAGAGATTGGATTAATTCAGAAAGAAGAAATCTTGGTTTTGAAAAACTAACCACTAGGGAAGAAGAAGAATACAATGAGATACTTACCACTGGGAGCGATGACGGCATGGAGCTCATGGAACATCAATCAACATTGCCAATTCCAGTAGAATGTCCAAGAGATATTATTGATAAGTTAAAAAGAAGCTATATAGGAGCTTACAAATATTAGTATGATAATTTGTAATTGGCTACTAAGAGGCCTAGTTCAAACAGAACCCTTCCTAGAAGGTGGCTGCGTAGATTAGGTGCTCTTCAAAAGAATTATATTTGTATTTGAGATTTGAAAGTTCTATTATAAAAGGCTCTAAGCGATGAATTATTTTTATGAATTGTCTTAGTTACTTAATAGTTAATACTTTGAAATTATATTAAATAAATTATAACTCTATTATAAATTTATATTTACTAGATTATTTCATTACAAGTCTTTTGTTTTAATATTTTATAATTCTTTACTTAGTTTTCTAATTTTCTTTTTAACATACTAACATAGTAAAATTTAAGTTAATTAAATAAGTCAAAAATCTAGCCGTTCCAAACTTTAAAAACATAGTAATTTTCAAAAAACTAGACATTTTTTTATTTAAAAAAAAATACACTTAAGGCCCACGAACCCGTCCCGTCCCGTTCCGTCCCGTCCCATCCCGTCCCATCCCGTTTGTTAGCGGGACGGGATGGGACGACCGTTTCGTCCCGTTTGTCCCGTCCCGCTTCGTCCCGTCCCGCCACCGTCCCGCTTAAATATCGTCCCGTCCCGTTAATTTCGTCCCGTCCCGTCCCGTTGGACAACCATGGTATTGGCAAGAGGCATGTCACGTTATAAGATAGAACTACAGCAATTACCAAAGGAAGTGTTTGTTAGTCGAGAAAGAGACAAATCCCAAAATAAAAAAGACACAAAACATTATATTTTACCATGGAAAACACTTGATCGAAGGTAAAAAATATGGGATCACAAAGATCAAAGTAAATTCCACTATAATAATAAAAGGGTTATATAAGATTTTCAAATTGCCTAAACAACCAAGTGTCAAATACGAAGCAACAATAGCAACAAGAACAACAACAAATTAATTGAAGAAATAAGAGAAATTGCCCAAAAATGGAGCTGCTTTTTAGGATTCAAAATTGGATGCTACAGACCTTCAAATACGATCTCCACCATTCAAATTAAAGACCAAAATGTGAGGAGCACTCAATTAAAATTTCAGTACGATCAAACGGTAAACTAATCGGAAAATGCAATTTGAACCTAGTGTAACGATCCGATCGGTCGTTTTGAGCTTTAATCTTCCGTTCAGTAGTTTGACACTTTGAGTAGCTTTATATAATGCATTATAACTTGCTTGTATGGTCGGTTTAGTTTTCGAGTGGTTCGGGATTGATTTAGAAGAATGACTCTCGATTTGGAATCTTTGTTGGAAGAGTTGACGAAGGTTTGACTTTTAGGTAAACGGACTCGAAATAAAGTATTTATGGTTCCAATAGGTTTGTATGATTATTCTGAACTTGTACGTATGTTCGAATTCGGGTTTGGAGGTTCCTAGAAGGATTCAACACTATTTGTTGAAAGTTGGCAATTTGAAGAACTTAAGAGTTCATAAGTTTGATCAAGAGTTGATTTTAATGTTATTGGACTCCAATTGGTGTTTCGAGACTTTGGTTAGGTATATGTGGTTGAATTGAACTTGTGTGCAAAGTTTTAAAGTAATCCGAAGTGTTTAAGGGTGATTCGGAGACTCTTTGATAGAATGAAGATTTAACAACTTAAGAGAAATTCCATTCGATTTGAGCCTCGATTCATAGTTGTGATGCCCCCGTGGGTGTTTTGAGGCTTTGGATAAGTTTGGATAATGTAACTGTACTTATTATATGATTGAATAGAGTCCCGAGGGGATAGGGTGTGTTTTGCATCATTGGTTGAGATACTAGTTAAGGATATGGAGTTTGACCACGGTCTATATTGGGTCAAGATGACATATTTTTGGCATTTTGAGTGCGCGATCAGGTCCGTAGCATGTTTTATGATTGAAATGCATATATGGTTTGTGTCCGAGAGGTTCCGAATGAGTTTTGGGCGCTAAAATGAAGACTTTCTTATTGGCATTTTTTCCTAGTGTAAATAATTACGAAAATGCCATTTATGTCCCTGAAATTCAGACTTCCTTTAAAACTTCAAAATATTATTTCTCTCACATTTAAGGGCAAATTGAGTGATTCAAAAGGCTATCTTGGGTGTAATCTCGCAAAGATTATGTTGGACTTAACAAATGTGAGTTTTGGGGTCATCTAGGATCTGATTCGAGCTGGAACAACTGTTACTTTTTTTTTTACTTGTTCCGGAATATACTCACTTTTTCTCACAAGGTTATATTTTCTTAATGAAGCAGTGTCACATGACACCGCTTCACTCCGAGTAAATCTGCCCCTGCTCACCATGCACTACTGGTGCCACATAATCCAATTCGAAACCTGCATAGGAGATCTTAGTAATGTCGAAATTATCCCAAATTGAGGCCTTCTTCCCTAGATCTTGCTCTGCTTCAACTTCATATGCCCAGGATAATTTGTGTGTCCCATTTGAGCTTGGAGACCCTTCTTCCTCACTTTGAACTGTTACTTTTTCATTAACCTTCGAAGCTATTGTTTCATTTACATGTGTATATCCCATTTTATACCCATCAATAGATCTCTGTTTTATTGCTTTTTCCACAGATAGAGTGACTTCTGATGATTGTTGGACATGCTTTCCTCTCTTCGTAAGTTGTGCTCCGTGTTGCGCTGTTGTGCCTGAGCCATTAACAGATTCTAACTGGGATACGAGCTCATTACAACATTTTAGGCCTCTAGCCACCCCTAAGAAGTGTGGCCTAAGATGCCAAGAAGTGTAGCATTTGGTCAATAGCAACACTTTACGGCTTTAGGCAACGCTTTTGGGGGAGTGGCCTAAAGTACCGTAACCTTTGACTATTGGCCATGCTTTGTAGGTATTTCCTTAGAAGCCACGCTTTAAAATGTGGCCGATACAGTACAAAGGCCACGCTTATGTTTCTCATATAGCCACGCTTTTATGTATCACGACCCTATTTCCCCTCCGTAGGATATCGTGATGGCACCTAGTCTTTAAGACTAGGTAAGCCTAACTATTATACAAAATGACTGAATATTAAGCTGAAACTCAAATCTCAATATCTGAAATAAGTAAAACTATAATTTAAAATGATTACAACTCCCAAAACCCGGTAGAAATAAGTCACAAGCTCTAAGAGAAATGCTAAATTTCTCTATACATCAGAGTCTAATGAAGATAAGGAAAAAACAACATCGTAGAGGGGGACTCTGAGGTCTACGGACGTTGGCAGATGTACCTTCAAGTCTCCACGTACAAGCTAGCTCACTGGTATCTGGCATGGTAGGAAGAACCTAGGTTTGTACAAAAAAATATACAAAAGAGTAGCATGAGTACACCACAACGGTACCCAGTAAGTGCCAAGCCAAACCTCGATATAGTAGTGACGAGGTCAGGTCAGGGTCCTACTGGCATAGAAGGAAACAAGGCAGAAGATATAATAATATAATAAAGAGACTGAGAATTTAGCAATGAGAAATTATAGAAAGGTAACA
Organism: Nicotiana attenuata; assembly: GCF_001879085.1. Lineage (NCBI taxonomy): Eukaryota > Viridiplantae > Streptophyta > Magnoliopsida > Solanales > Solanaceae > Nicotiana > Nicotiana attenuata. The sequence continues at coordinate 202,540 of NW_017671477.1, forward strand.
ACACAGCAAATAGGGGTAAACAACAGGGGGTGCTTCTGAGGTACCGCCTCGTAGTCCCAAAAGCAAATACATATTAGAGGAGCTCCCGAGGTACCGCGTAGTCCCAAAAGTAAATATGCAACTCGTAACCGATGGAACAACGAATTTAAAGCAAAGAGTCCTACAGTTAAAGACTGAATACAAAATCAAGAAAGCAGGAGTTCAACTAAGTATGTTGCACAGATTGCCAGTAATAATTAAGACATGTAGACATGCGAGATTAGGCTAAACATGATACTGCACATGGTAAGGCAACACAGTTAAGGAATTAAAAGAAGACTAGTCAGCAAGAATAGGGTTTTTCAACATTTAACCCGAGTACGCACGCGTAACCTCGCATACACGACCTTTACGTATTTCAAATACCATAACAGTACGAAAACCTAAGGGGAATTTCCCCTACACAAGGTTAGATAAGTCACTTACCTCAAATCAAGCTCAACCAGTCAATAACGCCTTTCCCTTGACTTTTCGACTCTGAATGACCCAAATTTAGCCAAAAGCAATTACATACCATAAATATCACTACAACAAACTAATCTAAATAATAAAATCACGACTTTAACAAGAAATTAGGAAATCAACCCAAAAAGTTAACCCGGGCCCACATCTCGGAATCGGATAAAAGTCACAAAATACGAGCACCCATTCAACCAAGAGTCCAACCATATCAAAATTACACAAATCCGATGTCTAAACCTCGATCAAACCTCAAAATTTGGCCTAAGGTTCTTCCACCTTTTCCCCCCAATTTCTCAACCCAAATCCTTACTTAAATGAAGAAATTAATGATAGATTAGTGGAATATAATTAAAAAAGAGTCAAAAATCCTTACCCAAATGTATTCTCTAAAAATCCCTCAAATTCTCGCTTCAATCCGAGCTCTCTAGGTCCAACAATGGATAATGAAATCAAACCCTCGAACTTAGGCCTTTTTTGCCCAGCAATTTTGCATCTGCGGGCTCCCAATCGCACCTACGACGCCGCACCTGTGGAAAACAATTGCAGGTGCGGATTCCACTTATGGCCAGGGTTTTTGCTTCTGCGGACCAGGTCTCGCACCTGCGATCACGCTTTTGCAGCCATGACCCAAGCCGGCCTCATCCACTTTAGCGATCACACCTCCGCATCTGCGGACGCGTAGATGCGGCTCTTCTTTCGCACCTGCGATCCCAGCTGGCCCAAGCTAGATTCGCTCATGCAGCCACACACTCGCTTCTGTGAATCCGCACCTGCGGCCAACCCCAGCGCAGCTGCGATGACACCAGAACAACTGTGCTTCAGCAAATCTTTCAACTCTAATTCGATCCACTAACCATCTGAAATCGACCAAAGGCCCCTCCGGGACCTAACCAAATACACCCAAAAGTCCTAAAACATCATACAAGCTTAGTCGACCGTTCAAATCACATCAAACAACTTTACAAACTCGAATCGGACCCTAATTCAAGCTTAATAAACTTTAGAACATCAAACATCTACATCCGACGCCGAAACCTATCAAATCAAGTCCGATCGATCTCAAATTTTGTACACAAGTCATAAATGACATAACGGACCTGTTCCAACTTCCGGAATCGAAATATGGCCCTAGTATCAATAAGTCCACCCCCGATCAAACTTTTCAAATATCATCTAACTTTCCAACTTTCGTTAATTAATGCAGAAATGACCTACGGAACTCCAAGTCAACATCGGGATACGCTCCTAAGACCAAAATCACCACAGAGCTATTGGAACTGACGAAACTCCATTCTGGAGTCGTCTTCAGACAAGTCAAACTACGGTCAACTCTTACAACTCAAACTTTCAACTTAGGGACTATGTGTCCATTCCTCTCCGAAACTCACCCAAACCCGACACCAAGACCTCGACAAGTCGAATAAGAACAAAATGAAACATAGGAAGCAAAAAATAGGGGATCGGGGCTAATATTCTCAAATGACTCATTACATGCTCCTCCTCTTAAACCAAACGCGTCTTCGAGTATAGAAACATACCTGAAGTGGTGAAAAGATGAGGATAAGGACTATGCATATCCTGCTTGGACTCCTCGCCTCCTCGACTGGATGACCCCTCCACTGAACCTTTACTGAAGCAATGCTCTTCGACCTCGACTTTCAAACCAGCCTGTCCAAAATAGCCACCGGCTCCTCAACATAAGATAGATCATTTTCCAATTGGACTGAGCTGAAGTCTAAAACATAGGACAGATCGTCATGATACTTCCGGAGCATGGAAACATGGAACACTGGAACCACCACCATATAAGAACTGTTGAAATACGTTAATTAAATAAAAGGTTGAATTCGATGGTATGTCTTGTTTGGTACTCCACATATGATTGTCAAAATAGAAGTAAAATAAAGAGAAAGTAGAAAGTTTTACTACATAATATGGAAAGAAAAGAAAAGTGAGTCTGGTATAGCTTGTGTAATATTTGTAGTAACTAATGAAAGAAAATAATTCTGCTTTCCAAGCTTTTGGTTTCAAACCAAAGATTGAATTGAAGCTAACACACAGATTTTGGATGAGACTTTACTAAGTGTTTCCAAGACTTGACTTTAAGTTATTGCTATGTAGCCACCTAGCATTATAACTACTTAGTCATTTTTCTAAGTTTGTGGCTCGTTGCCACGTGTGGGGGGTTAGTTTATTAAATATTTATCCACTTATTAGTTAACTGGGTAATGTTCTGTTATCCGATAATTAATCCATTACCCGCATAATTTAAAAATTACCACAAATTATTTAAAATTCTATTTATTTTATAATACGTCATATATACTTTATATATTATACTATCGTGGTCATATGGTACCTTGCATGGTACTAGTTCATAATTATCGGATATTTTAGCTCGGGCCGTATTTTATCCCAATATGCCAAACTTGGACAAAAATTCATTTTCTTTGACTTGCTCCCCCCTTTCACCTTCATGAATCTACTAATCGCTTGTGAAATAGCATAATCTCCAAATAATCTTTTAATTGGACTGATGTCAATTACCTTACGACAAATTTAACGTACAATACTTCAGGGTACAACATTGTCGTAACTTAATACTGTAGAGCATAACATCGACGTAATACTGCGGGGCGTAACATTATTCCCCCCTTTGGAACATTCGTCCTCGAATGTTGACTGGTGCACTTATCATTTCATAACTTATATCTTCCGAATACTTTAGAACTTCCCTTTCTATCTAGGCGACTATTCTGGGAATGAGTTCAAAGTCCAGGGCATTCCCCCCTTAGGCCTCCTTCTCACGCCACAACTTGTAGTCAGTATCCTTCCAATCTCGTAACTGTTGCTACCTTTCATCATGCATCCTGTACAATTTTGGCCTTGTAAGTGTGCCCAATCCCTAGGCTTCATATGTAGAGCTTGATAAGATGTCCCTTTGGGCATCTATGAGTATATTGATGTTCTTCGCTCGGTATTTTGTTGAATTCACAAATATTTATCTCATCGCGTAGGTCCCTTTAGCCATCCGTATGAATTTACTGCCATAACTCTTATTTTAATTTATCGTTGCGGAGGTCTGCTACCAAATCTCAGCTTACTCTCGTTGCTTATTTCATATGTATAAATTTAAATCCCTTAATGCTCCCTCATCACTGCTCATCTTTAAAACGATAGCCTAATCACATATCATACTTTGTGACTTTTGTCCATCTATTGTTGATTCACCTCAATATTGATCTACGATATAACACTGATAACTCGAAACTCCTTACGTAATACTTTTGCCCCTAGGGCTTATGTCACATAAAGGAATATTCGAGGTGATTCCCATAATCGTATTTCATAGTGTCTCAATGTGATTCACCATATGGGGGTATCTTAATTTCGTGCCGCCAGCGAAATCTTTTCTCCTTCTCTTCTCTTTTTTTTTCAAATCATTAATCAAACGAAGGCCCAAACGTCAACCTTTATCTGTCACAATTATACCCTCATTTTACTACCAGGTCAGCATTTTATTCCTTCTAAATGCTATTAATCTTAGACTCCTTTGAGTTTATTCAGGCTATACTGAACTTTCAATAACTTAGAGAAACCATTATCTCTCTTGTTTCCATGGACTTAATCCCGAGGACTTATCCATTCTCGTCACCTTTTCACTTCCCTTTCCTTATCCTTACTCATGTTTCCTTAAAACTTTGTCGCTCTACCATAACTTAGCTTGCGACCTATACATATTCATATATAAACTTTCCTTCAACTTGCTTGCACCATAGATTTCCTTATGTTATTCTGGAATGTCAAGCAAAACATTACACCGTTTCCAACTTTTCTCTACTCTCTTAACTAGATCTCTCAGTATTTAGAAACCATAAGCTGGAAGACATGTCGCCGACGATGCCGCTATCACTCCTGGTTATTGGATCCCCGTGCTTATAGCCTTCTATCCGAAGTATGGATTATTCACGATCTTCTGACTTTGAGTATCTCGTACGTTGTTCACCTTTACCTTACTTACCTTAAAATTTCGCATCGTATCTTCTATATCTTTCCTGACCTCCCTTCCACCTAGGTATAATTCACGTCCATAACTTGAAGCTCTATTATAATACTCGCACCTCTGCTACATACACAATCCGATGGGAGCTTTGTACTGACTTCTTATGAGGATGGTACTTCTTCTAACTGGCTTTCTTGTAGAGCCATTATAGATTATGGTTGTTACATTATTTCTATTGAACATCTGATATTAAGACTTTAGCTTCCTCTTCCTTCCAATCAACCTTTATGTAGGCTTAAGCTACCTTCCGATTTGTGGCTCATGGTATCAGTTATTACCTTAGCCTTTCATGGGCGTTATGGAATATCCATGAGATAATCTTCTAACAATTCAATCATTTGTCTATGCCCTGGGCTCAATTCTTCTTTTTAACTTATACCGGAGTCTTCTATGGCTGTATGATTGCCAACAAATATAATGCTCCAAAATCTTGAGTGTGTCCATAACGTACTAATCCTGGATCATTGATTAAATAATTCTTTTGTTCCATCTTAGCTTTCTTTCAACGTAATCTATTACTTTTCCTGCTCTTTCTGCCCCCTCGTTGTGTCCATACTTAGCTTATCTTAGTGCCACACTTGCCAGAGTTCTTATACAACTCATATGATCTCAAATATTACTTTTAACTCTTACTTCCCATTCATTAGCCACGGTAGGTGCCACTTTCCTTTGGAATGCTTACAATATTGTTGCGAGATTGTTGTTACACGACCATTTCCTCTATAAGTCGTTGTGCTTAGGTTGATGCCTTCTTTCTTATCTCCTCAGCTAGTCTTCGTTGTAGTACTTAGGGAGAACCCTTGACTCTCGTAAAGTTGTGAGCTTATTACGGACCTTTTTTTGATGTCCTTACTTGCCTATAATCATCTGTAGTTGCTTACTTCTATGTCCTTGTGCTTGTATGGTTGCTTCTGAACTGATATTTTGACTGTCTTCCCAGTGGCACTTTCTTTTATCCCTGTAAAACTCATACGATACCTTTAACTACCCCGACTCTTGTTTGAATATATCTCAAGTATTATAATGATATTCTCTGAGGCTGAATTCTCTATGTTGGGTTCTACTATGTTTATCTTACACGATCTGATGACTCGTCTTTAACCTCCTGTTTAGCCATAACTGAGATCTTCCTGACCAATTACTAACTACTCGTTGGCCCATTTTCATATCAATATTCCTCGTAATCTTTGTGGGGTTATTTACTTTGTTCTAACTTATGTTTCGCACTGACTCCTTATTCATCAATAACAGCTCGGGCAGGAACCTTTACTTCCTCTTCTTGACGTCGTGCTTGCACAATATTCTTGAATCGTACCGTATCCATAAGATTTGGATAAGTGCCATCTCATTCCTCTTTCATTTATCGCATTATTCCTTTACCATTCCATAGTCACTAGAACCACTTAATTCTGACTTAATGCCACATTACTTCATATTCCTCCCTTTGGAGGTGTACTAAAAGTTGAAGCCACGAGGATCTACCTATAGATGTTTTACCTCTTCATCTTTGGCGTCGTTTCTCAACATCAATGATCCTTACTCGCCTTGCGGCAATTCTTCTGTACCAAGGATGACAAATTCCCTTACTCGCGAGGGTGACACTTAGCGTAACTGACACATACAATCTCTTAAGCTTAACATTGCTCATATTGCTTGCTCTAGGGAAGCGTCTCCCTGAATGACTATTCTCTGAATTCATCGTGAATCTTCTTCTGTGGTCCATTCTATTACCGCCGGAACAAAATCTGAAATTCCCATGATGTCGAGTACTTTCCAACCATTCAGTCCCTAATTCATTTTTAGTTTATCTTGTTCACCAGTCCATACTGATTTCTGTTACTCTGGGGATTAACTCTCCCCTCTGGTAGTTGCGTTGGAGTCACGAACTTATTTCTCGAGATGAGGATATAACCTTATGGCATATACTCATTCGTTGTCTTGAGGCCCATCACCTTTCGTCTCTTCCTTCATTTGACTATAGGTTCTATAACACTCTACCATTTTCATCCATGTATCACACCTTATTCATAATGCTTCCTTATCTCTCTTCTCATCATTCTGCTAATATTTCTGCATATCCCTTTTCTTGTGAAAACTTCAATACGACATTTTTTCCCTTTTAGCTCCCCTTTGCCCCATTCACTAGCTCTTTCAATTACCTAACATTCTTTCTTTACTGGGGGCGGGAGCCACACTAAAGAAATATTTATTCCTTCAAGGCTTCCAGTGCTCATATCTAGCTTTAATATTTTAGGGTGCACCATCTAGGTGTCTTACGAGGAGATCTACTAGCACACTTGCAATGTCCTTCAGAAATGTCAACTAACACAAACAATCCACTCACCATTTTGGTTTACTATAACCCAAGCCAGGTCCTGATGTTCCGCCCTTTTCCTAAACTACACCTGTTAGCCCCCATAGAGCATAAATGAGATGGGTACAGCCAATTGTACATACCTCCATTACTGTTCAATATAACTTAAAAAGCTTGTGTTCCTCTGCCTGAATTACAAACGCTGTTAACCTTCATTAACTGGGCGCCTCGTACCCTTCTTCATCTTGCTTCTTTTGCTTGTTGAAACTTGTATTTATCTTCTTAATCTCTCATTATCTTTTACCATAAAGGTGGACATGCATTCTTGCCTTAAGGCTCCTTATCAAGAGGCTTACACCTTTCAGTACGCACATGATCTGCTGAAGACCTCATATTTACTTATCATAAGCATGATACAAAGTCGAGTTCCTCTAATTCAACACTTCCACAGCTGTATCTCTTATCTTCTGAACGTAGGCATCGTCTTATTACGAATAAAAATAGAAGCTCGGGACTTGAATTCTTATAAGTGAGCTCTACCACACGATCTAGAGTAAGAAGAAAGAGTGACAGTCTTAAATGCCCGGTAGCCTCTTGCTTATAAGTGTGGTGCACGACACACCCATAAACAAGACTGTACTAGACACGGCTTGAAGAATCCCTCTGACAGAACTGCTCTGATACCACTTTTGTCACGACCCAAACCGATGGGTCGCGACGGGCACCCGGTACCTTACTCAACCGAGTACCAACGTAACGTATCTTTCTCATTACATCATTATATACACATGACATACGGGCCTAATAGGCCAACATGATCCTTTGTAAACTCAAAACATAGGCCGACCAGGCCGTACAATCTTTTATATACACGACATATGTCTACAAGCCTCTAAGAGTACATAAATGTCATAAAGGTCGGGACAGAGTCCCGCCATACCAAACAATATACGTCTAAATCATACTAACCAAACGAGCAACTCCGAAGCAAATGGAGCGCACCAACATCTTCCGCTGAGCTGATAGCCTACTTGGAGGGCTCTCGACCTATCAACCGGGACCTGCGTGCATGAAACGCAGCGTCCCTAGACAAAAGGGACGTCCCTACGAATAATGTACCGAGTATGTAAGGCATATAAATAAGTACATAGGAGACATGGAAGAAATATAAAGTACATGACTCAACCTGTAAGTCTGGATAACTTTGTAAATCATAAGTTACTTTTAGCGTCATGCATATGCGTATGAATGTCATGTCGTGCAGAGGTACATGTTTCATAACATCATCAGCCTCTGAGGGCATCCCATCATATCATATCGGCCACTGTGGGTAAAATCATCATCGTATACCAGCTGATCAGGTGGTAGTGCGTATATAACGCCATAACCTTTTCCATATCCCATATACATATATATACATACATATATACGTGTATATAATGCTGTTTGAATCATATTTCAGCCACTGTGGGCAACATCATCAACATATACCAGCTGATCAGGTGGTGGTGCGTATATAACGCCGTAACTTTTTCCCATATCCCATATACATATATTTACATATATACGCGTATATAACGCCATCTGGTCATGAGTCAATGCACATTTATAAATGAGTGAAATGCATGAAAACTACATAATAATCTCGATATTCCTTCCGGATAATCTTTTCCAACCGCGTATTATTCTGAGACCCATGAACAGAAGATAATAATAATTCTCATGGGGAATCACGAATATAAACACCCCTACTATTTCTATGAATAGAGTAATTTATAAAAAATTGTGTATTTGCTCGTTTCTTTAGTATAATTTGGACCATGCCAAAAGAAAGAAGGGAGGGCCTTAACATACCTACTCCTGGAATTATTTGAACGAATCTGCTTCTGCGAAATATGGGCGAAATTTTGCTTGAAATTTGAACGAAATGTTTCTGCTCTTTGAAATTTTAATCAAAATGTTCGCTAAGGAGTTGAATTATCTAGGGCTGATTATGCGAAGTCTTCCATGGAGAACGGTATGCTCACTATCGCTGTTCCTAAGAAGGAAATTACCAGGAACCACCACCATATAAGAACTGTTGAAATACGTTAATTAAATAAAAGGTTGAATTCGATGGTATGTCTTGTTGGGTACTCCACATATGATTGTGAAAATAGAAGTAAAATAAAGAGAAAGTAGAAAGTTTTACTACATAATATGGAAAGAAAAGAAAAGTGAGTTTGGTATAGCTTGTGTAATATTTGTAGTAACTAATGAAAGAAAATAATTCTGCTTTCCAAGCTTTTGGTTTCAAACCAAAGATTGAATTGAAGCTAATACACAGATTTTGTACGAGACTTTACTAAGTGTTTCCAAGACTTGACTTTAAGTTATTGCTATGTAGCCACCTAGCATTATAACTACTTAGTCATTTTTCTAAGTTTGTGGCTCCTTGCCACGTGTGGGTGGTTAGTTTATTAATTATTTATCCACTTATTAGTTAACTGGGTAATATCCTGTTATCCGGTAATTAATCCATTACCCGCATAATTTAAAAATTATCACAAATTATTTAAAATTCTATTTATTTTAAAATAATTCATATATATTTTATATATTATACTACCGTGGTCATATGGTACCTTGCATGGTACTAGTTCATAATTATCGAGTATTTTAGCTCGATCTGTATTTTATCCCAATATACCAAACTTGGACAAAAATTCATTTTCTTTGACTTGCTCCCCCTTTCACCTTCATGAATCTACTAATCGCTTGTGAAATAGCATAATTCTTATAATCTCCAAATAATCTTTTACTTGGACTGATGTCAATTACCTTACGATAAATTTAACATACAATACTTCAAGGTGCAACATCGTCGTAACTTAATACTGTAGAGCATAACATCGACGTAATACTGCGGGGCGTAACAATACTGGGTTGTATGAAGTCGATCCGGAATCAATTTAAACTTTTCCAAAGCATCCTGAACCAAGTCTGTACCCAATAGCCTAGCCTCACCCACGCTCAAACCAATCCACTGGAGACCGGCACCGCCTACCATAAAAAGCCTCATACAGTGCCATTTGAATGCTCGAATGATATTTGTTGTTGTAGGCAAACTCCGCAAGTGGAAAGAACTGATCCCAAGCACCCCCAAAATCCATCACACACGCACGAAGCATATCCTCCAATATCTGAATAGTGCGCTCGGACTGTCCGTCTCAGAGGGTAAAATAATGTACTCAACTCCACCCAAGTACCCAACTCTCGCTGTACGGCTCTCCAGAACCGTGATGTAAACTTCGTTCCCCGATCAGAGATGATAGATACCGGCATGCCATGAAGCCTGACAATCTCGCGAATGTAAACCTAAGCCAGCTTCTCCGAAGAGTAAGCAGTAACCACAGGAATAAAATGAGCTGACTTGGTCAATCTATCCACAATCATCCAAACTGCATCGAACTTCCTCTGAGTCCACGGGAGCCCAACAATGAAATCCGTAGTGATCCGCTCCCATTTCCACAACAGAATCTCTAGCTTCTGAAGAAATCCACCTGGCCACTGATGCTCATACTTCACCTGCTGAAAATTTAGGCAACGAGCTACATATTCCACTATGTCTTTCTTCATCCGCTTCCACCAATAGTGCTGCCTCAAGTCCTGATACATCTTCGCGGCACCCGAATGAATGGAGTACCACGAACTGTGAGCCTCCTGGAGAATTAACTCACGCAAGCCATCTACATTGGGCACACATAGCCTTCCCTGCATCTATAATACACCATCTGCTCCAATAGTGACCTCCTTGGCATCGCTGTGCTGGACCATGTCCTTGAGGACAAGCAGATGGGGTTCATCATACCGACACTCTCTGATATGATCATAAAGAGAAGACTGAGAAACCACACAAGACAAAACTCAGCTTGGCTCGGAAATATCTAATCCAACAAATTAGTTGGCCAAGGCCTGAACATCAAAGGATAAAGGCCTCTCTGCTACCGGGAGATATGCTAAGCTACCCAAACTCTCCACCTTGCGACTCAAGACACCAGCCACCACATTGTTCTTCCTGGGATGATAAAGAATGGTGATGTCATAATCCTTAAGCAGCTCTAGCCATCTCTGATGCCGGAGTTAAGATCCTTATGTTTAAACATATGTTGTAGACTCCGGTGATCGGTGTAGACCCACAAGGGACACCACACAAATAGTGTCGCCAGATGTTCAAGGCGTGAACAATAGCTGCTAACTCGAGGTCGTGGACATGATAGTTGTTATTGTACACCTCCAGCTATCTAGACGCGTATGGAATCACCCTACTGCCTGAATCAAAACCGCGCCGAGACCAATGCGCAATGCATCACACTACACTATATAGGACCCTGAACCAGTAGCAATACCAACACTGGGGCCGTAGTCAAAGCTGTCTTGAGCTTTTGAAAGCTCTCCTCACACTCGGTCCACCTAAATAGAGCACCCTTCTGGTCAATCTGGTCATAGGTGCTTCAGTAGACGAGAAACCCTCTACGAATCGATGATAATACCCCCACCAAAACAAGAAAACTTCAGATCTCTATAGCTTAGGATGATCTGGGCCAACTCTGCACTGCTTCAATCTTCTTCGGGTCTAACTTGATCCCCTCACTTGATACTACATGACCCAAAAAGGCCACTGAATCTAGCCAGAATTCACACTTCGAAAACTTTGCATATACCTTCTTTTCCCTAAAATTCCAAAGCACAATCCTCAAGTGCTGCTCATGATCCTCCAGGCTCCGGGGGTACACCAGGATGTCGTCAATAAACACAATGACGAACCAATCAAGATAGGGCTGAAATACACTGTTCATCAAGTGCATGAATGCTACTGGGGCATTGGCCAGCCCAAAAGACATCACAAGGAACTCATAATGACCATACAGAGTCTTGAAAGCAGTCTTCGAGATATTTGGCTCCCGAACTTCAACTGATAGCCTGAACGTAAGTCAATCTTAGAGAACACTCTGGCACCCTGAAGCTGATCAAATAGGCCATCAATACGAGGCAATGGATACCTGGTCTTCACTGTAACCTTGTTCAATTGGTGATAATCAATCCACATTTGCATAAAACCACCCATCTTCTTTACAAACAAGACAGGAGCACCCAAGGCGACACACTGGTCAAATGAATCCCTTATCAAGCAACTCTTGTAACTACTCCTTTAACTCTTTCAACTCTACTGGGTCCATATGATAGGGTGGAATAGAAATGGGCTAAGTGCCCGGTAACAAATCAATACCAAATTTGATATCTCTCTCGGCGGCATGCCTGGAAGATCCGCCAGGAGTAATCTGGATAATCCCTCACTAGCGGAACTCACTTGATGGTAGGAGTATCAACAGTGACATCTCTCACATAAGCTAGATACGCATCACACCCCTTCTCAACCATCCGTCGAGCCTTTAGAAATGAAATAACTCTGCTAGAAACATAATCTAAGGTACCTCTCCACTCTAGTTGCGGTAGATCTGGCATAGACAACGTCACCATCTTGGCGTGACAATCAAGGATAGCGTGATAGGGTAACAACCAGTCCATGCCTAAAATAACATCGACATCCACCATACTGAGCAGCAAAAAATCAGCTCTGATCTCAAAACCACTAAGAACAACCAAACACGACTGGTATACATCGTCAACACTAATAGAATCTCCCACGGGTGTAGACACATAGATAGGAGAACTCAAAGAATCACGGGATACGCCCAAATACGAAGCAAAATAAGATGACACACAGGAATAAGTGTATCCTAGATCAAATAACACTGATGCATCTCTATGAAAGACCGGAACAATACCTGTAATGATAGAGTCGGAAGCAACTGCTTCTGTCCTAGCCGGAAGGGCATAATATCTGGCTTGGCCTCCTCCTTTAGGGAGACCTCAACTTGCTCGACCTCCACCTCTAGTTGGCTGTACAAGTTGGGTGGCAACTAGTGCGGAAACCATGGACTGAGAAGCCTGAGGACCCGGTGGAATACGTGGAGCCTGAGTAGCCTACGGAGGTGCACCCCTCCCGAGTTTCGGGCAATCCCTCACCACATGAAGAGTGTCACCATAATAAAGACAATCTCTCGGAGGATGTGGCTGCTGCCGCAGGATCAGAACTGATCGGCTGGACTGACCGCTAAAAGCACCTCGCGCAGGAGGTGCGCTAGACACTGGCGGTGCATAATAGGGAGCCTGGGGCCTGGGAGTGGCCGGAGCACCGCCTGAATGAACAGGGCAACCCACAGAGCCCTATCCTGACAAGCTGCAGCTGGGCCATGATTACCACTATAAGTTCAGACTCTCGAGATCTCTTGCCCTCTCTCTCCCGAGTCAACATACCCTCTAATCTCCTAGCAATCCCCACTACCTGCTGGTATACGATATCCATCTCCAACTCTCGGGCCATGTTAAATCTGATACTGGGGTTGAGGACCTCAATAAATCGAGAAACTAGCTCTCGAACAGTAACAACCAAGGCTGGTGCATGCCTAGCCAAATCACAGAACCGCACCGCATACTCTGACACGATGATAGAACCCTGGAGCAACTACTCAAACTTTGCGCACCATGTATCTCTGAGGCTCTGGGAAACATACACTCTCAAGAACATATACGAGAATTGAGTCCAAGTGAGTGAAGCTGCCTCGTCCGGACTATTCAACTCATATGCTCGCCACCACTGATAGTCGTTCCTCTAAGCTAGAACATAGTAAAAGAAACCCCACTAGACTCTGCAACACCTATAGTACGGAGGATACATTGGCACTCCTTAAGATTGCCCCGGGCATCCTATGACACCAAGCCACTAAAAGTAGGAGGGTGGTAATTCTTGTATCTCTCGAGCCTAAGCTCCTCCTCCTTAGAAGCTACTGCCATAGCCTCGGGCCTAACCGGGGCTACCGGCTGCACTGGTATGACCTCTGGAACTTGGTCGACCTAGAACCGCTGCTTTGGGGTACGGGTGGCAGGAGTCTGTGCTCCTCCCCTGGACTGAGATATGGCGGGAGCAAGTCGTATCAACCCCCCTGAGCAAAAGTGCTGAACATGCTCAAAATTGGGCGAAAGTCTCCAAAAAAGCTGGTGCAGTAAAAGGCGTCTCAGGTGCCTGTCCTCCAATTGGAGCTACTGGTGGCTCCATTATAGCAGCTCGTGCGGGTGCTCTAGCTGCACCGCGCGGATGTCCTCGGCCTCTGCCCTGGCCTCCCGCGGCTCTAGCAGAGGGCGTAGGTGCCTGGTCATCTGATCCAGCTGTACGTGTCCTCACCATCTATGAGAGAATATAAAGACACCAATTTATAATCCGAAGTAAAAGATTTCGCACGAAAGGAATCAAGGAAGTGAAGCTTTTCGTAATAGTTTCATAACCTCCCGAAGATAAGTACAGACGTCTCCATACCGATCCGCGAGACTCTACTAAACCTGCTTGTGACTTATAACACCTATGAACCTAGAGCTCTGATACCAACTTGTCACGACCCCATCTCCCCTCCGTAGGATGTCATGACGACACCTAGTATTTAAGACTAGGTAAGCCTAATAATTATACCAAGTGACTGAATATTAAGCTGAAACTCAAATCTCAATATCTAAAATAAGTAAAATTGCAATTTAAAATGATTACAACTCCCAAAATGTAGTAGAAATAAGTCACAATCTCTAAGAGAAATGCTAAATGTATCTATACATCAGAGTCTAATGATGATAAGGAAAAACAACATCATAAAAGTAGAGGGGGACTACAAGGTCTCCGGACGCTGGCAGATGTACCTTGAAGTCTCCATGTATGAGCTAGATCACTGGCATCTGGCCTGGTAGGAAGAACCTGGGTCTGCACAAAAAAATATGCAGAAAAGTAGCATGAGTACACCACAACGGTTGCCAAGCCTAATCTCGATAGAGTAGTGACGAGGTCGAGTCAGGGCCCTACTGGAATAAAAGGAAACAAGGCAGAAGATATAATAATGTAATGAAAAGACTGAGAATTTAGCAATGAGATATTACAGAAAAGGTAACAACACGACAAATAGGGGTAAACAATAGGGGGCCCTCTCGAGGTACTGCCTCGTAGTCCCAAAAATAAATACACAACAGGGGAGCTCCCGAGGTACCACCTTGTAGTCCCAAAAATAAATATGCAACAGGGGAGCTCCCGAGGTACCGCCTCGTAGTCCCAAAAGTAAATATGCAACTCATAACCGATGGAATAACAAATTTACAACAATGAGTCCTAAAGTTAAAGACTAAATACAAAATCAAGGAAGCAAGAATTCAACTAAGCATGTTGTACAGATTGCAAGTAAGAATTAACACACGTAGACATGTGAGATTAGGCTAAACATAATACTACACATGCTAAGGCAACTCAGTTATGGAATTAAAAGAAGAATACTTAGCAAGAACCAGATTTTCAACATTTTACCCGAGTACGCACTCATTACCTCGCGTACACGGCCTTCATGTATTTCAAATAGCATAACAGTATCAAAACCTTAGGGGAATTTTTTCCACACAAGGTTAGACAAGTCACTTACCTCAAATCAAGCTCAATCAGTCAATAAGAACGCCTCTCCCTTGACTTTCCGACTTTGAACTGTCCAAAAGATATCCAAAAGCAATTATATACTATAAATATCACTATAAGAAACTAATCTAAACACTGAAATCATGACTTTAACAACAGATTAGGAAATCACTCCAAAAATCGACTTGGACCCACGTCTCGGAATCGGGTGAAAGTCAAAAAATAAAAACACCTATTCAACCACGAGTCCACACATACCAAAATTACATAAATCCAATACCAAAACCTCGATCAAACCTCAAAATTCGGCCTAAGGTTCTTCCACCCCCCCTTCCCCCCCCCCCCCGATTTCTCGACACAAATCCTTAACTAAATGAAGAAATTAGTGATAGATTAGTGAAATATAATCAAAAACGAGTCAAGAATCCTTACCCAAATATTTCCTCTGAAAATCCCTCAAATTCTCGCCTCAATCCAAGCTCTCTAGGTCCAACAATGGATAATGAAATCAAACCCTCGAACTTAGGCCTTTTCTGCCCAGCGATGTCGCTTTTGCGGACTCCCAGTCGCACCTGTGATGCCGCATCTACGGAAAAACTATCGCAGGTACAGATTCCACTTATGGCCAAGGTTGCCGCTTCTACGAAATAGGTCTCGCACTTATGAGCCCGCTTTTAAGGAGACCTCCCGCTTCTGCGGCCATGACCCAAGCCTGCCTCATCCGCTTCTGCAATCACACCTCTGCATCTGCAGACGCACAAATGCGTCTCACCCTTCGCACCTGCAATCCTAGCTGGGCCAAGCCAGCTTCGCCCTTGCGGCTACACGCTCGCTTCCAACCGGGTTCCACTTATGGACAAGGTTTCCGCTTCTACGGACCAGGTCTCACACCTATGATCCCGCTTCTTCGGAGACCTCCCGCTTCTGCGGCCATGACCCAAGCTTGCCTCATCCGCTTCTACGATCAAACCTCTGCATCTACGAATGCACAGATGCGTCTCACTGTTCGCACCTGCAATCCCAGCTGGGCCAAGCCAGCTTCGCTTCTGCAGCTACATGTTCGCTTCTATGAGTTTGCACCTGCGGCCAACCCTACTACAGGTGCGATGACACCAGAACAACAGTGTTTCAGCAAATCTTCCAACTCCAATTCGATGAGCTAACCATCCGAAATCCACCCGAGGTCCCCCGAGACCTCAACCAATTACACCAACAAGTCCTAAAACATCATACGAACTTAGTCGAGCCTTCAAATCACATCAAAAAATGCTAAAAACATGAATAACACCCCAATTCAAGCTTAGTGAACTTTAGAACTTGAAACTTCTACGTCTGATGTTGAAACCTATCAAATCAAGTCCGATTGACCTCAAATTTGGACACAAGTCATAAAGGACATTATGGACTCCAACTTCCGGAATCAAAATTTGACCCCGATATAAAAAATTCAACCACTGGTCAAACTTTCCAAAAATCACCCAACTTTCCAACTTTTGCCAATTAACGTCGAAATAACCTACAGACCTCCAAGTCAACATCCAAACACGCTCCTAAGACCAAAATCACCATACGGAGTTATTGGAACCGATGAAACTCCATCTCGGAGTCATCTTCACTCAAGTTAAACTACGATTAAATCTTACAACTCAAACTTCCAACTTAGGGACCATGTATCTTATTCCTCTCCGAAACTCACCCAAACCCGACACCAAGCACCCCAATAAGTTGAATAACATCAAAATAAAATAGAGGAAGCAATAAATAGAGGATTCGGGCTAATATTCTCAAAATGACCGGCCGGGTCATTATATTATGACATAAGGCTACACATTTGAAGTGTGATCTTTGTCACCTTATAGACTACACTTTTAAAATGTGGCTTCTAAAGCAATATTTATCATTATCAATGCAAGATTGACAATCCCTATGGCCACACTTTCTAAGCGTGGCAATTTTGTCTACACTATGAAGTAATATTTTAAATATTTATATTAGCCATAATTTTGTGGTTAAAAAATTATATTTGTTTACATTTAATTTTGTTCACATTTATTTCAAGTATATACATTATGATCTCAAGCATTAAATTAGATAGTAAGTAATAGAATAAAAATAATTCAAATGCATATACTTGAAATAAACTTCAACAAAGAAACATACTTTGTGTACTATCTACGTAATAAAGCATTGTTGGTTCAAGAAGTTCACTAGAAAAGAACTCTGCAAAACCAAATGTATTCATATTTATAGTATCAATAAAAATAAACATCACAATTGTTCAAAAGCTCTTCACCATTCATTTTAATAGAGCAAATTGATTTGTGGACACCATTTCCTATTGCATCACCCGTATTTTCCTACACATACAAAATAAAATTAAAATTTAGAAAGAAACATTTATATAGTATGCACTGGTTATATCTTACTAAGAACTAATGAGATTTATTTTCACTACTATAGCATAACTAAGTCAAACACAAAAAAAGGTGTACAAATGAAAGAGAAGCAAAATGTGAATTAACATATATTTTACCTATCCTTCTATAATCGCAACAATAAATAAATTTAATAGCAAAGGAAAAGGGTCAAATATACCCATCGACTTTTAAATATTGTCTATATTTAACCTTCGTTATACTATCCAGTCAAATTTACCCCTACTGTTATACTATTCGATGAAATTTGCCCTTACTACTAGCAAACTTTAAAAATTATCTCAAGTCCAAAAAAAACCCATAATCTTCCAAATTTCTTTTATCTAAGGCATTCATTCTTCTTCGTCATCCACTACCAGTAGAGAAGACTGATAAAATTTTATACTACATATGACATCTCAACATGCTTCTCTAAGTCTAGTTTGTATCAGGAGGGAGAGAGAATATAACCACTAATATTATGTTTCTGATTGGTTAGATCGTTTTGCATTTCAGTATATTCCTGGAGAAGTAACTATTCCCTCCTTCATATTATTACAATGCATTTATACCAATTCCTTTACATGCCATTTTCCATCTTATCCATGTCCAATCAACTAATTGGTCAAGAACAATTCGCTTAAGTACATCTTAATAAGTAGCTTTTAAGTTTTAAGGACAGTGATAAGTAGGGATTTTGACTACTTATTTGCACCCTTTTACTTTTGTTTTAGCTCAAAAATGTTAAAGGTATTCCCGAAAATTGATAAACATATCCTTTCTTGAACAAATGTTGGAAAATGAACCAACGTGATGAAATTCAACTCAAGAAGGAGTACTTTTGGACAAGAATTAAAACCAAGGAAAAAGTGGCGAAGTGCGGACCGCAGTATTTTGTCTGCGGCCGCAGAATGTGAAGGAATTTTGACAGTGCTACTTTGCAATGTACGGACCGCGCAATAATTGTGCGGCCCCAGAAGAGGAAGATTAGAGAGTTCTAACTTGAAGTCCATCGAAAAGTGTGTACCGCACTATTATTGTGCGGCCGCAGAAATCTAGAGGGTCACACTCACAAATGTGCGGTCTGCAGAACCTGAATAAGTGCGGCCGAAATTCAGAATTGTGCAGCGGCAGAAGTCCCTCCTGTCAAGCTCAGCTTTAAAATGCGGACCGCACAGAAATATGCGGTCCGCAGAACCTCCGAAAGGGCAATTTTGTCCGAAATTTTCAGCTGTGTATAAATAGTCTTTTTTGTCAAAATTAGGTTATGTTTTGAACATCTGAAAGTTGGGAGCCATTTTTATTTACTGGTTTAAGAAATTTTACAATAGCTTGTCTAATTTACATTGGATTTTTATCATCTAATATGAGTTTAATCTTTTTTTCTTCTTTAATTTCTTTATTTTTATCTATGAGTAGCTAAATTTCTAGCTAGGGTTGTGACCCAACCTTAGTGTGGGTACTTAATGGGTGTTTGATTTAAGGCTTGTTTATGGTTGGGTGTGCAATATTTAGTCTATTTCTTGATTTAATTATAGAATTAATGGTTGCAGACATTGATTCAAGCCTATTTGACTTAGTCTCTACTTGAGAAAGAGAGATTGAGTCTAGGAAAACTTGGCTAACAAGAAATTGGGGTGAGCTCAACAAATTGATAGCCCCAATTAAAGGATTGAATCTAGAGATAGTAAAACCCGACTTGAGCATCTATCAACTATTTTGTGAATTACCCATTTGGGCTTGAGAAAGCCAAATTGGGCAAAACCACTCTATTACCGAGAGGTATTGAGTGGGTAATTATGTGTTGATTGCTATATTACGCCCCGACCAACGAAACTCGCTCTAATGCCCACAACCCGTTAGGCAACCACCTAGGTGAAAGTCACATCCCTAGATCTTTTAAAACTTGAAAAACAACACCATAAATATCATTCTCTAGTTTTATAATTTCAAACATTAGCTTTATTTAGAAGTAGACAAAAACAACAAAGTATATGGAAGTGTACTTTGGACACATTATACGCTTAGTCCGAGTATATACCTAATCCCATCTACGTTCCCTAAGGAATCGATCCCGACTCCTAGTTGGGTAATGATAATTGCATCGACCGCTTCAAAACCCCAATTTGAGGTGTGAACTTGGGCGCATCAATTTTTGGCGCCGTTGTTGGGGAGCTAAAAATGGATTTAGCTATATATTTGGTTTTGTGTGTGATTTGTCTTCCTTTCCTTCCGGGTTACAATTCCTTTTTTGAAACAATTATAGGTGATACAATGGCTCTCAACAACAATGATTCTATTGGAAACGTGCCATTGGGGGATGACGGGGATGATGACCAAGTTGATGAGGTTCCTCTTGAACCTCAAGCAAATAGACGAGGCCGGCCGCCTCAAGACAACGCTCCCGTTCCACCACCACCTCCTCAAAGAGCGGCGGCACACCCGGTGTTGCCGAATGAAGGATACGCAAGTGCCATAGTCTCACCCCACATTAGGGCAGGAAATTTTCAAATCAGAAATGTTATGCTTACGTTGTTGGAACAACGGGGATTTTTCACCGAGGCTCCGAAACAAAATGCATACAAGCACTTGAAAGGGTTTTTTGATACTTGTTGGGAGAGTAAATAGACAAACGTCTCTGAGGATGCTTTATGGATGAGGCTATTCCCTTTTTCTCTACGGGGGAAGGCCTTAGATTGGTTGGAGAGGTTACCAAATCATTCTATCCATACATGGGATGAATTGGCCGAGAAATTCATTTCCAAGTTCTTTTCTCCCGGGCATATGGCAACGCTTAGGGATGAGATTTTAGCTTTCAAACAAGAACCGAGCCTTTTCATGATATATGGGAGAGGTACCGTACTATGGTGAAAGAGTGCCCGAACAATGACATGACGGAGGCTATGATTCAACAAACTTTCTATAGGGGGGTCAATACTACCAATCAATGCGTGATCAACCAACTTGTCGGTAGAAATCTCATGACAACATCGTATGTGGAAGCTTGTGAGATTCTAGATGAAATAGCTGATACTTCATCGACATGGCAAAGTAGATCAAACGTTCCTCAAGGCAATCCAAATGTTATTTACTTGCATAAAGAATTACATGATCATGGGCAAACAATTGCCGCGTTGACCACCACAATGAATCTACTAGCCAAAGCTCAACTTCAGCAAGTGCAAGGCCCTAACCAAGTCAATGCAATGGAGGGAGTTCGTATGATGGTAAACAAGAGAAGGCAAAAGGTTCCTCAAGTGCAAAACCGGGTTGACAATTATGTGCAAGATGATAGTGGATTTGATCAAGATGGACAATACAATGAACAATAGGAGGAAGTACAATATGTGAACAACTTCCAAGGGCAAAAAAACAACAACCAAGGCCCAAATCAACAACAATGGCGACCACAAAGATATAAAAGAAATTGGAGTTCAAGAAATCAAGGTAGTTGGAACAATCAAAACAACCAAGGGAATTGAAACAATCAAGGAAATTGGAATGGTCAAAATAACCAAGGCAATTGGACTGAAAATAATCAACGCTATTGGGGAGGTAACAACCAAGGAGGGTGGAACAACAACAACATCTGGGGGTTGGGTTTTCAAAGGCCCCCGATGTTTCAACAATTGAGCAACCCACCTCCTTATCCTTCTCAAGGTCCGAGATCTTCCAACAATGAGATGGGACAAATTGAGAACATGTTTAAACAAATGATGGAGAAGAATGCCAACTCCTATGCTCAACTAGACTCTCACAACACTTCAATTCAAAACTTGGAAGTTCAATTGGACCAAATCTCGCAATCTTTGAACACTCATCCTAAGGAGGCACTACCAAGGGATACGGTGGAGAACCCGAAGGGTGGCAACAATACGGGACATGCCATGTACATTACTACAAGGAGTGGAAATGGTGGGGATGAAACCACCTCAAGCCAAAAGAAGATTGTGGATGATGAATAATTGGTACAAGAAAATGAGATGCCAAGCAATGAAGTGCAAGCAAATGATGAGGTGAGAATTGATATTGAAGACAATGTGGAAGAGACTTAAGAAGAAGTGAACCCGTCTAGGGAGCACATTGTTGACATACCAGAACCGCTAGTGCCAAAGACTAAGGCACCAATGCAAAGGCCTCCTCATCCATATCCTAAAAGGCTTGCCAAGCAAAATGGCGAGAACCAATTCAAAAGTTCATTGACATGATGAAGAGTTTGTCTATTAACGTGACATTGGTTGAGGCCTTGGAACCAATTTCGGGATATGAACAGTTCATGAAGGACTTGGCGACAAAGAAGAGGTCGATGAATTGTAAGACTATAAAGATGACACATCAAGTGAGTGCAATTGTGCACTCAATGGCTCCTTAATTGGAAGATCGGGGAGCTTTCACAATTCCATGTACAATTGGAAGTGCCGACTTTACCAAAGCTTTATGTGATCTTGGGGCGAGCATCAACTTGATTCCCTATTCGATGTTCAAATCTTTGGGAATTGGGCAACCAAGGCCCACATCCACGAGGTTACAAATGGCGGATCGTGCAATGAAGAGACCTTTGGGTATTATTGATGATGTGTTGGTTCGTGTTGACAAGTTCATCCTCCCAGTGGACATTGTGATTCTTGATTGTGAAGTGGACTATGAGGTGCCTATTATCTTGGGTTGATCTTTCCTTGCTACGGTGAAGGCTCTTGTTGATGTGGAAGCGGGTGAGCTCACCTTCCGGGTGGGTGATGAAAAGGTGGTCTTTCATTTGTGCAAATCTATGAGGCAACTGAATAGCAATGAAGTTTGTTCGTTTGCGGACTTGGTGACCGATGTGATTATTGATGATGCTAGTGCCATAATGAATATTGCGGATACTTTGGAAGCCGTTTTTCTCAACCTTGATAATGATGAGGAGAAAGAAGGCTATGTGGAATGTGTGAATTCATTGCAAGGAATGAGGTCGTACATTTATGAACCCCGCATTTTATCCTTGGATCTTGAAAACCGGAAGACTCCTCCACCAAAGCCGTCAATCGAGGAGCCTTGAACTTTGGAGTTAAAACCATTGCCTCCGCATCTCACGTATGATTTCCTTGGCCCTTGTTCTACTTTATGTTTATTCTTTCCTCTTGTTTGACTAACATGCAGGTAGATCCACATTGGCGATGCTACAAAAGAGGAAGAAGGCTATAGGATGGACATTGGCGGATATTCAGGGCACAAGCCCCGCCTTTGCATGCACAAGATTATTTTGGAGGAGGATGCCAAACCTTCCATTGAACATCAAAGGAGGCTAAATGAAGCAATGCAAGAGGTGGTCAAAAAAAGTAGATCATAAAGTGGTTGGATGTCGGGGTTGTTTACCCCATTTCCGATAGTTCATGGACTTCTCCGGTGCAATGTGTCCCAAAGAAAGGGGGCATGACTGTGGTTACCAATGACAAGAACGAGTTGATTCCTACAAGAATGGTGACCGGGTGGAGAGTGTTTATGGACTATCGCAAGCTCAACAAAGTCATAAGGAAAGATCATTTCCCACTTCCCTTCCTTGATCAAATGCTTGATAGGTTGGCCGGCCGGGCTTTTTATTGTTTCCTCGATGGGTATTCCGGCTACAATCAAATTCTTATTAGTTCGGAGGATCAAGAAAAGACTACTTTCACTTGTCCCTATGGTTAGTAGTTGATTCAGAAAGAGCCTAGTTATGGCTAGACAAGAGGATACATATGAATCAACAGATCGTGCAAGATAAACATAGTGAACCCTAATATGGAGAATGCACCAGCGACTTTTCAACGGTGTATGATGGCTATCTTCACCAACATGGTGGAGGATTTTCTTGAGGTCTTCATGGATGACTTTTCTGTGGTCGGGAATTCTTTTAATGATTGCTTGAAAATTTTGGATAAGGTTTTGGCAAGATGTGAAGAGACGAACTTGGTATTGAATTGGGAGAAATGTCACTTCATGGTCGTGGAAAGCATTGTCCTAGGCTACAAAATTTCAAAAAATGGTATTGAGGTCGACAAGGCCAAAATAGAGGTGATTTCTAAACTTCCGCCCCTACATCCGTGAAGGAAGTGAGGAGTTTCTTGGGTCATGCGGGGTTCTATTCCCGTTTCATTAAGGATCTTTCCGAAGTGGTGAACCCTTTGTGCAAGCTTTTGGAGAACGATGCCAAATTCCATTTCATGTTCAAATTGACAACTACTCCTATTATCACCGCATCGGATTGGAGCTTGCCTTTTGAGCTCATGTGTGCCGCATGTGATGTGGCGGTTGGAGCAATTTTGGGACAACGAATCAACAAAATCTTTCATCCGGTCTACTATGCTAGTAAGACCATGAATAATGCCCAAGTCAATTACACGGTGACTAAAAAAGAGCTCCTTGCTATTGTCTTTGCTATGGAGAAGTTCCGCCCGTACTTGATGGGTAATAAGGTGATTGCCCACACCGATCATGCGGCGCTTCATTACTTAATTAGCAATAAGGATTCAAAGGCGAGTTTAATGCGGTGGGTGCTTTTATTGCAAGAGTTCGATCTAGAGATCCAAGACCGCAAAGGTAGTAAAAATCAAGTGGCAGACCACTTGTCTCGATTGGAGGAGGAGGGGAGGCCACATGACGGCCTTGAGATTAATGATTCCTTCCCCGACGAGCAGCTTCTAGCCATTTCAATGACCGAGATGCCATGGTTCTCCGATTTAGCAAATTATCTTGTGAGTGGCATTGTACCAAATGATTTCTCTTCAAACCAAAGGAAGAAGCTCAAACGGGATTGCCTTGACTATTATTGGGATGAACCGTACCTCTTCCGGATTTGTACCGATGGTATGATTCGAAGGTGTGTGCCGGAGGAGGAACAAGTGGAAATTCTTGAAGCTTTCCACTCTTTACCATACGGTGGTCACCATGATGGAGCTAGAACAGCGGCAAAAGTGTTGAGTTGTGGATTATATTGGCCTACTCTCTACAAGTATGTTAATAAGCTTGTCAAGCATTGTGAGGAATGCTAAAGGGCTGGTGGAATCTCAAAGAAAAACGAAATGCCTCTCACCACCATTTTGGAAATAGATATTTTCGATGTGTGGGGTATTGATTTCATGGGTCCGTTTGTGAGCTCTTGTGGAAACACCTACATTTTAGTAGCGGTTGATTATGTATAATGGGTTGAGGCCATTGCTTTGCCCAACAATGAAGCAAAGAGTGTTGTGGCATTTTTGAAGAAGAACATCTTTACAAGATTTGGTACTCCAAGAGCTATCATAAGTGATGGGGGTTCGCATTTTTGCAACAAGGCTTTTGATACCTTACTCACCAAGTATGGTGTTACTCACAAAGTCTCAACCCCCTATCACCCTCAAGCAAGTGGTCAAGTGGAAGATTCCAACAGGGAGATAAAGAGTATTTTGTCAAAGACAGTGAATGCCAACCGGATGGATTGATCAAGTAAACTTGATGATGCTTTATGGGCTTATAGGATGACTTACAAAACACCAATTGGGATGTCTCCATACCGGTTGGTGTTCGGGAAAGCTTGTCATATTCTGGTGGAACTTGAGCCTAATGCCATGTGGGCTTTGAAGAAGTTGAACCTTGAATGGGATGTCACCGCCAACTTAAGTGTGACACAATTGAATGAGCTAGATGAATTCCGGTACCATGCATATACAAGGTCTTCCTTATAAAAGGAGAAGATGAAGTACCTCCATGACAAGTACATTCAGAATAAGGAGTTTAAAGAAGGTGATCTTGTGTTATTGTTCAATTATCGGTTACGGACATTTCCGGGAAAGCTGAAGTCAAAATGGAGTGGCCTGTTTGAAGTAGTTGGTGTGACACCATTCGGTGCATTGCACTTGAAAAACAATAATGATGAAGTGTTTAGAGTCAATGGGCACCAGGTGAAGCACTATCTCATAAAATTTGATGTTGGCTACGTCGTGGCGGTTCTTCATTTCAAGTGATTGGTAACCTGCGCTGTGCCGCGACGTTAAATCAGGCGCTTCTTGGGAGGCAACCCATGTATCTTCTTCTTTATCTTTTTCTTCTTCTTCAGATAGGTTTTGTCTTGTGATGACTAGTCTTAAAGAGTATGTAGGAATGAGTATGCTGTGAAGGGACTGTGTCCAGAAAAATAGCTAAGTGTTGAAAAAAAAAGTGCGGACCACACATTAATTATGTGGACCGCACAATCTTTATGCCACAACAGAGAGGAATCTGCGGCCGCACAATTCATTGTGCGGCTGTACAACTGGAGACCAAAAAATGCAACTCTCTGAAGTTTGGAATTGCAAAGAAATTGACATTCTGTGGCCGCACTTGAAATTGTGCGGTCCGCACAACTTTCTACGGCCGCCCTCACTTTTGTGCGGACCATAGAGCTTCAGCTAGGCTCAGGTAAAGAGTTTGCGAACCACACTCAAAATTGTGCGGCCGCACTCAGCTGCAATTTTTTGACCAAATTTGGTCAACCTATAAATAGGTACTCATGGCACTATTCACAACTTTACACACTCCGAGCTCTTGAGACCTAAGCAAGTACAGTGCACACAATAATTTCACACTTCACACTCATTTCATCAGTCTAGATTCTTTCCTACATCCTTCATCACTGGTATGTTCAATTCATGAGATTTTTCAATTTTTCATAGTTTTTGTTCTTCAGTAGAATAGGTATTTTTAGGCCTAAAATGTCAAATGTTCTTCATGTGTGCTTAAAATTGTGTGGTTAATATCATATGCACTCATTGGGGGCTGGGTATATCATGTATCATGTCTAATTGTCCAATACCATGTCTACATTGTGAAAAAATTTGAAAAACCTAAGTTAGTGCGGTATGATTTTAAATTGTGCGGCAGCACATTAAATTTTGCGGTCCGTAGATTATGAGTTAGGTCACAAATACCGAGCATGCCACGTGCAGACCGCACTCAGCGTTATGCGGCCACAAAAAATTGTCGGTCCGCATAAAAATATGTGAGACCGCAATTTGAAACTTCAGAGAACCAGTAGTCTGAACCTAGTTTTGTGCGGCCACACTCAACATTGTGTGATCCGCACAAAGCAGTATGCATCCGCACTCAATATTGTACAGTCCGCACTTTCACTTCTATGAACTGTTTTTTTTCTGCAACTAGTAACTGCTTCTGGACTTTAACGGACCTATGTGCTTTGTATTACAAACAACGGTTCGTTCACGAGGCAGGGGTGATACATCTAAAGGGAGGCGTGAACCCTCCCGAGGCCGAGGCAAGGGTACTCAACCTTTGGGAGTGCAGAAGAAAGCATCAACCAAAAAGAAAACCATGGGGAGAGGTAGGCCACAGATCCTCTAGAATCAAGCTCGTACATCCCATTTTGGAAGCTTTCGAGGGTCATTTAGTGGGGGAACAACCTGATGCCCAGTCCCAACCATCACAATTCCCTGGGAAATACCAACTCTGCAACAAACCCTCCACCACAGCAATTTCTTCTGAGGGTTCAGATGTCGGCAGCTACGGTTCAGAGCCCTCCTCTACACATACTCCCCCTGCACCAGTTGCAGTAGATGATGATGATGATGTTCCTGATGATTGTAGAGTAGGTGACACTAGAGTGAGCGGCCTAGAGAGGTCGAAGAAGAAGGAGATATGGAAAGATAGATTTATGAGCTTGACAACCTTCATAAATTTTAGAGAATGGTGGCCTCAGAGATCGCTTACACTTGAGCGGCAATTCTTATTGAAAGATTTGAATAAATACAATCTAAATGTCCTTAAGCAGTTCAGGGAGTGCAAGGGGTTGATGTGGTTCATCCAGAGTGTTATGGATGCCAATGGGCACTTGGTACGGGAATTTTATGCCAATGTGGCACACATTAAGAAGGGTACCAAAGTGAGGAATTTGAAGGTAAGATTCAATCAAAGCACTTTGTACACTTACTTGGGGTTCGAGGAGGTAGAGGCAGTCTAATACATAGAGAAGCTTTCTATGGGTGATGCATCTCGCCCTTGGCTAGCAGAGATCTTGGCAGCTCTAGGACCACCACTACCGTGGATCACAATGGGGGTTTCCATTGCACGGGCCACCCTCAATTTTGAAGCAAAAGGGTGGCAAACTTTTTGTGTGCAGCCGGATAGACCCGAGCCAGAATGAGAATAATCTTCCACTCCTCGAGCAGTTTTGGTGGCATTTATCATGGCCGAGTACCCAATCAATGTGGGTGCCATCATGTCGGCCAACATGTCAGTAGTTGTCCGAAAAGGTGAAAGCTACTATCTATATCCCAACACCCTCACAGAATACCTTACGGATGCAATGGTGGAGCCGAGGAGATTTGATACAAAGGTGCGGGCCAAAAAGCCCTTCTCATTGTACTCTTTGCAAGGTTCGGGAAACCTAAAGTTCAAGGGTAAGGCAACTGCCACCGGTGGCCAGTCTGATGAGCCATAGATGGTGGTTATAGATTCAGCTGCTGAGCCTTCTACAGCTTCTATGCCTTCTACAGCTGCCATGCCTTCCACAGCAGCTGGTCCTTCCACTGAGAAAGCTGACACGCCACCACCTCCATCTTCTAGACCATCTGCATCAGTACCAGTGCCTGCCTCATCCACATATCCACTCACTCCGCTGCAAGTCTCCTAGACATTGGTAAGTCTCAACAACTGGATGCAGACAACTACTTCAAAGCAGTCTGACATATCCAGTGTTGTTGCAGCACAGTCTTCTGCCTCAGCAGCACTACAGGTACCTCCGTCAGTGGAGGAAACATTGAAGTAGTTCCTGGACAATCAGAAGACCATCATGGATACATTGGTGGCACATGAGGGAGCTATTGAGGAGTTGGGAAAACAGGTGAAGAAGATTCGGAAATCTCAGGCTTTGAAGAAATCAGTGGATAGATTGAGAAAACAAGTGACCAAGATTACATCAGCTGGCGATATTCCATTTGACTTACTGATGGAGAAAGATCCATCGGTACCAGTAGACCCAGCAGCACCATCAGCAGAGGCACCAGATGGCTAGACTGACGAGCCAAACCTTGTTGCCCACAATACTGAGGAGCTACTTCAGATGTTCACCGACCCCATTACTCCCCGAGAGGAGGATAATGAGATCCAGTTAGAGGAGCCCGATGGTGCTGATGATGCCATGCACATTGAGACCACATAGGGAGTTCTCTTCACTCTCTACCATTCCTTACTCTCATTTTTGTTAAGCATTGAGGACAATGCTTATTCTTATTCAGGGGGGTGGTCTATTTTGGTTGGTTTGATATGACATTGACCTATAATAACTTTAATACTCTTTTTCTCTTATCTTTATTCTCTCTTTCATTATGTACATATTCCTCCCTCTCTTTTGATGTATATATTCTATTCCCCTCGGTTTGTATATTCATTTGTCTTACATTCAGTAGTTTATTTCGTAGCTTATTTAGTTTGTTTTTCTTAGTAGTATAACTTCTTATTTACTTTAATATCTTCTTTTTGATTTGGAAGCTTCTTTGTATTTTTAAGTGAACAATACGACATTGGTTTTCTTAATGCCACGGTTCTTTCCAAAGGTGGGTTTTGTGTGAACCGGGTGACTCTTCCCAATGATGGATGGCATGACAACCTTCTTAAGGGATTGAGTCTGTTTTTAATATTTAATTAAAAATAGTAGTAATGAATAAAAGGGTCAAGCATGTTTCACTTGGTACCAATAGACTTATCTTTAGGCTTATGATTAAAAACAAGTTCTTGGAAAGAAATAGCTCTAGTTAGTGACCTTTTGACTCTTGTGTTGGCTTGAGCAATCATCGAGTGGTTTAGTTGAACCATTAGTAATTTTCAATCTTGAATATGGTTGTTGTGGGCCCTCGACTCTATCCTCTTTAACAATCTGGCTGTGTGAGAGGTGAGATGTTTTGTTACAAGTCCAAGTACCCGTGCGAATGGTCTAGAACTTGCCCCGAATATGTTTCTAGGCGAAATTCTAAGTTTTGCTTGGCTTAAGAAGTGATTGTAGGCTCTTCTTGAACCGTTTTGAAACTTTCCATGGCTCACCAATGATGTTATCCCTAGTCAACACATCTGAGCCTAAAGCTTTTTTCGTTTGACAACCATATTACAAGACTTTACCCGTTTTATAGTGACCCTCTCTTGGCACCTTAGGTTTCCTTAACACTCTTGAGAAGTAATTGGTTAAAACATAGGTTTTGGGGAGAGACGAAGAGTTTGAAAGTCGTATAAAGGCACAAAAAGAGAAGAAATGAAGAAAAGGAAAGGCAAAGAAAAAGAAAGAATGAACAAAAGAAAAATGCAAAAAGAAAGTGAATAAAGTGAAGAGTGGTAGGGATTCAAAGAAAAGCAATGATAAAAAGCATGGATAAAACAAAGAAGGAGAAAATGAACATCATGACCGAGAAAGAGTGATGTTAAGTCTATCTAGTTCCCCTAAGGAAAAAGATAATGACTCAAAGAGTTGGCAAAACATGAGCCAAAAAGAGAAAAATGGAGTGCTTAAGGAAACATGAGCATGTTTCTATTCAAACATTCCCTACCCTTGTCCAATAAACCTTCATTACATGCCAAAAAATCCCTACATGATTTCAAGCTGAGTAAGCTTACATTAGTGGTGATATACATGAGAGGCAAGAATATGGTACATAGAGCTGTACTTTTGACATTCTTTTGAGAGTGATGAGCGAACTTTTTACGAGTGTTTGAATTGAGTGTTATATTCTTAAGTGAGATGAGCTAGTCGAGAGTATAGGAGGAGGAGTTTGAGATCCACAGTGACCTACATGAAAGTGAGAACTTCCTTGATGAGTAAAGTCAACTCTTGATGCTCAAGTGTCATATTAGAGCTATTTGTGCTTTAACATTCAAAACATGGCCTTGTTGATAATCCATGAGTGTGTGGGTAATTGTTGGTCCCAATTGATGTGTGTTTGATTCACCGTAGGCTAGCTGAAATAGCTCTTTTCTTGTGGAGGTGAGAATTACCTTATTTGCTTGAGGAGAAGCAAAAGCTTAAGTTTGGGGGAGTTGATATGTAGGGATTTTGACTACTTATTCGCACCCTTTTACTTTCATTTTAGCTCAAAACTGCTTAAAGGTATTCTCGAAAACTGATAAAATGTGCTTTCTTGCAGGAGTATTGGAAAATGAGCCAACGTGAAGAAATTCAACTCAAGATGGAGTATTTTTTGACAAGGACTAAAGCCAACCAAAAAGTGGCAAAGTGCGGATCGCAGAATTTTGTCTACGGCCGCAGAATGTGAAGGAATTTTGATAGTGCTACTTTGCAATGTACGGACCGCACAATAATTGTGTGGCCGTAGAAGAGGAAGATCAGAGAGTTCTAACTTGAAGTCCATTGAGAAGTGCGGACCGCACTATTATTGTGCGGCCGCAGAAGTCTAGAGTGCGGCCACACTTAGAAATGTGCGGTTCGTAGAACCTGAAGAAGTGCGGCCGCAATTTAGAATTGTGCGGCCGCAGAAGTACCTCCTGTCAAGCTCAGCTTCAAAGTGCGGACCGCTATAGAATTGTGCGGCCGCAGAACCTCCAAAAGGGCAATTTTATCCGAAATTTTTAGTAATGTATAAATATTATTTTTTGTCAAAATTATGTTATGTTTTGAACATCTGAAAGTTGGGAGCCATTTTCATTTGCTGGTTTAGGAAATTTTACAATAGCTTTTCTAATTTACATTAGATTTTTATCTCCTTATCATCTAATATGAGTTTAATCTTCTTTTCTTCTTTATTTTCTTTATTTTTTTATCTATGAGTAGCTAAATTTCTAGCTAGGATTGTGACCCTACCCTAGTGTAGGTACCTAACGGATGTTTGATTTAGGATTTATTTATTGTTGGGTGTGTAATATTTAGTCTAGTTCTTGCTTTAATTGTAGAATTAATGGTTGCAAAGATTGATTCAAGCCTATTTGACTTAGTCTCTACTTGAGAAAGATAGATTGAGTCTAGGAAAACTTGGCTAACAAGAAATTAAGGTGAACTCAAGAAATTGATAGTCCCAATTAAAGGGTTGAATTTAGAGATAGTAAATCCCGACTTGAGAATCTATCAACTGTTTCCTGAATTACCCATTTGGGATTGAGAATGTCAAATTGGGCAAAACCACTCTATTACCGAGAGGTATTGAGTGGGTAATTGTGTGTTGATTACTATACTACGCCCCGACCAACGAAACTCGCACTAAAGCCCACAACCCGTTAGGCAACCACCTAGGTGGAAGTCACAACCCTAGATCTTTTACAAACATGAAAAACAACACCAAAAATATCATTCTCTAGTTTTATAATTGCAAACATTAGCTTAATTTAGAAGTAGACAAAAATAACAAAGTATGTGGAAGTGTAGTTTGGACACATTATACTCTTAGTCCGAGTATATACCTAATCCCATCTACGCTCCATGAGGAATTGATCCCGACTCCTAGTTGGGTAATTATAATTGCATCGGCCGCTTCAGAACCCCAATTTGAGGTGTGAATTTGGGCAACATCAGACAGCTCCATAAAACTGCAATAAACGGACTTTAACTTAAATAAGCTTAGAACTTGATACAATCTCCATCTATTATTGATTAGGAAGACAGTTAGTAGCGTTAAGTGGTTAGAAAGCTGTTTTTATGTCACGAACCAACTCCACTTTTGGCCATGATGGCGTCCATCACCGCTGCTAGACAATCCAACAGTGAACAACTTAGTGATTTCCCATCTTTGTTAAGTAATTCCAACAAAGAACTTTCTTTAAATTTAAAACATTTGATAAATAACGGAATTTTAAAGCAACCAAAACGGAAACAAGCTAAAGGAAATCATAACTGTAGAAATACAACCCAAAAATCAAAGTCTACTGATGTGTGCCAAGATTTATTATCACAAGTGTGCGGGCAACTTGTAGAATATACAAAAGGATGACTATCCTACTGCCTGAAATAGAGTAGACATATACAAGCAAAAGAGAAACTCCGCCATGCTGCTGAACGGCTCGGAAGGGGTGCAGCTCACTGTGAAGTCTCGAACCAAGATCAAGTATGTGCACAGGGCGGGTAACTAGATGCACCTGCCTCAGATCCTGTACAATTAAGTACAGAAGCGCAGTATGAGTACATAAACAACATATACCCAATAAGTATCCAGTCTAACCTTGAAGAAGTAGTGACGAGGGGTCGACTTAGACACTTACTATGGGCTAAAAATAATATAATTAAAGTGTTACGATAAGTATAGATATCATGAACAATATTGAATGCTTCAATAACAGAAAGTGATAAGTTCTTTTTTCAAAAATATATTTTCAATTTCAGTCATATCATTTAACAACTCACATTTCAAGACATTCAAGCAGTATAAATCACGGAGAGTTTCAAGTAATCAACATGCACAAACTATGCCGAGGTCGTACGGTCCGGTCCAACATAATATTAACTTTGCACTATCGAAGGGTCGAACGACGCGAACCATAGATGCATCTATTTACTACCGAGGCGCTCGGCCCGATCCACAAATAGCAATTATTTTCAAAGAAAGCACGAATTTCACAATTATAGTCAAGCATTCCATTAAATCTCCAAATATGTGAATTTAACCTCTTACACTTCTTTCATGAAATTTCCGATTTGACTCAAGTAATCAAATTAGCAAGTAAGGGCGCAAACGTTTCAAATAAGGCATGATATGGGTCCTAAACTATTGGACAATAGCATACTAGTTGCTACGTACGGACTCTCGTCACCTCGTACGTACGTAGCCCCCACAAATAGGTACACAAATTTGTTTAATTCACCTATGAGGTTAATTCCCTCTTACAAGGTTAGTAAGGAGACTTACCTCGTCTCAAAGCGTACTTCCCAATTCAAGAATGCGCATAAACCTCCAATTTCGATGCCAAACGACTCGAAACAAATCAAACATTACATAAACTAATCAATTTATGCTCAAAAGTTCATATTTTCACTATTAAAGTGATTACCCAACCCAAGTTGCAAGATTCCTAAATTTCACCCCCCGGCCCACATGCTAGGATTCCTGAAATTTTCAAACAAAGTCGTTACCCATAATCTTAGGAACATAATATATGATTTTTACTAAGTTTCATAACAAATTTCGCGGTCAAATCTCATTTTTTTCAAAAACCTAGGTTTTCCTCTGAACCCTTAATTTTTTCTAATTTTTACATCTTAATCTACTCATACTCTAGGTATTTAACTCATATTTGGTAGGAATTACTTACCTCCAAAAGCTAGGTCAAAATCCTCTCTCTGAGAGCTCTCCAATCGCCCAAGTGTGGAAGAAAATGAGTCAAAAATGGCTAAGCCCCGTATTAAATGAAGGCCACTGTCTCCAACTTTTCCACACCTACGGTCCAAGGGCCGCATCTGCGCCCTCGCTTCTACGAACAAGAGTCCGCTTCTGCGAAAGTTCCTGGGCCGGCTAGGGGCCGCTTCTGCGGTCCCTCTTCTGTGGAGGAGGGGCCGCACCTGCGGAACTTGGGTTGCCCTCCCATGGCCGCATATCGAGATTTAGCCCACACCTGTGAGCTCGCAACTGCGGCTGACCAACTGCAGGTGCGGTTATGACAGATCTAGTGCATTCAGCTGTGGTTCCAAATTCTCAACTTGGTCCGAACCTCGTTCGATTGGCCCTCGGGAACGCCTGAAAACAATTGAATCAAACTTAAGAACTTCAAGTTCTTCAATTTACTTCCAATGCGCTGAAACGTACTTATGCTACTCGAAATGACACCAAATTTTGCGTGCAAGTCGTAGATGACATTACGGAACTATTCCCGGTCTCAAAATTCCACTTGGACCTCAATATCACCAAAACCCACTCCAAACGAAATTTAGAGAACTCTCAAAACCTTCAAGAACTAACTTTCACTACTAGGCGTCAAAACGCTCCTGGGTCATCCGAAACCCGATTAGAACATACGTGCAAGTCTAAAATCACCAAACAAACCTATCAGAACCATCAAATCCCGATTCCAAAGTCGTTTACTCAAAATGTTGACCGAAGTCAAACTTAGCCTTTTAAGCCAACCTTAAGGAACCAAGTGTTCTGATTTCAACCCAAACTCCTCCAAATCCCAAACCAATCATCCCCGCAAGTCAAAAATTAGTAAAAGCAAGTACGAAAAGTCTTATTTTGGGGGAACGAGATTCTAAAAAGCAAAACGACCGGTTGGATCGTTACATTTTACTTTCTAGAAAATGTCACGAAGAACAACTTACTCCACAAATACTTTATTTTAGTATAAATTACTATAAACTAAAATTGAGTCAAACACACTTCAAATGATTCACAGTTTGGTTGCATACCATCGCAAGTCACTTAGAAGGCTTACATCTTCAAGTTCAACATTATGACCTGTAAAATCTTATCACATCAACTAGTTCAAAGTTATGACCCCTAGAATCTTAGTCATAGCAATAGATTCAGTTTCCTATCACGGCCTTTTAGAAAACATGATTTTGTATGTTAAGATTGAGGTAGTTTTTGGAATTGTGAAATATAAACGCCTTTCCAAGACTCGGAGCATGAGCTGAGCCAAAAGAATGTGGTAGATTTTAGCGTCTCATAGCTCATGCACTGCTTTCATACCCCGATGAAGGAATATTAGATCCAACACACCCTTGTATATCATGAAAATCCAGTCGAGGGTTATTTTTCACCAATTGGCTAAAAAACATCGCATTTCTTCTCTCATCATTTCCTTCATTTCTTCCTCTAGAGAAGTTATTTCATTGGCATGCTTTTGTTTAAGCTTGGTGATTTCTTCATCTTTTTTTCAGAGAGCTTGTCATCGCCAATCTACCATATCATCTAACCCGAACAGGCTGGTCCTTTCCAAATACAACCCTAAATGCATCATCTCCAGTTTCTCCGGAACTTTGACGATTCTAAAGTTGAGACTGTCAAAAAAATATTACTGCACAACACTTACAAGTCAAGATAGATCGAACACTAAAATATGTTTCAACAAGTCAAGGTAGATTAAAAAAAAAGGTTTAACAGATCTCAAAATTTAGCCAAGAATGTCTATATATTTTTCACCGACAAGGATTGTAACCATTTTAATATGATGTTTCAAACAAACTGAACTGATTTTTTTTTTCCAAATACAAACAAAGACTATACAAATTTACTCAGAAATTATATAAAAATAAAGATTATTTTTTTCAACCCCATTTATCAGAAAACTAGAAAAACTAAAAACGATTAGCAGACAATACAAAGATACCCAAAAATATGTGAACAAAATTTGAGGCAGTAGGAGTCCAACGGTAAATTAAAGCTTGACGACAACTACAAGGAAGAGTACTCACAAGCTATAAATACATTTATTTGGGGTCCCAATGCAAAGAAATATACAGTAAAGCTAGCACATAAAGTGCTAGATGCACATAATAAAATTTTAGATTCTTGGTCATTGAAAGTAATTTGGAGAACAAAGCTCCACCAAAAGTGACATAATTTTAGATGCACTGGTTTTTCAATTTGGTATAATCTAGTTGCCAAGTTTACACAGCAATGGCTTGTTGAATAGCAGAATTAAGTCTTTTCACTCCTCAAAATATTCGCAAAATATTAGAAAAATAATTTTTGTGGTGAAAATGTAGCTTGGTTGATCTAGACATCAGTCATGATTAACAAATAAGTTTAAGTTCTTCTTTCCCTCCCTATATCAGTCAGGTTGTCTCCCCAACCACTGCATACAACTATAATTTTAAGATCTTGAGCAAATGAGTACAGACATTAGTAGCAATGTTGACTTGTAATAAACCATGTATGATCATCTAAAGTTTTCATCAGATATAGATGTCAAATTCCCTTTGCTGTCCAACACACATATTGGACCTTTCCACCCAATTTACAGCCAGCCCCTACTATGACTTCCCTCAAAAGCTGGGAATAGGAAAGGTGATGTGGCACCTTACTAACATACTACTCTCATCAGGAACAACATGTAACATATCCCTGCATGTGATTATGTAAATTAATTTTTGATGTGGCTTCTGTGTACTTTGTTAATTTTATCCTTCCTTCTTACTTTGTTTGGAGATCAAAAGGGATTCCTTTTGAGTCACATGTCTCCCATTCTATTTCTATGAAATTTGTTTGGTCAAATCTATATAATTTGGCAAATTAGAAGACGGAAAATGATATGGTATTCCTTTTTTTTTATCAATCATGATTCATCTGATGGCTATTCTTGTGAAGTTTCTATTTCTTCGAGAGCTCAGGGCATGAATCAGTTCATATTTTTTACGGCACATGATTGAAATATAGAATAATTTCATTAAAGTGTAATCAAGAATGTGGTGGTTCTTCTGGTACGAGTCCTTTGAGCAAGAGGCTCATATACCTGATGAACAAAATTGAAATTTTAGTTAAATGCTTGAGAAATAACATGCTAGAAGAGGTATAGTATGATATTAATTTATATCCTAAATTCAGATTTTGTTATCGCCTTTTATTGTTGTAACGACCCGGCCGGTCGTTTCTAGAGTTGTAGCTTCATTCCCCTATTTTATGCTTCTTTTGTGTTCCACAGCTGTATTATGACTTATCGGGTTAGTTGGTTCGAGTCCGGAGTAATTTTGGAGTGAGTTGAGACACTTAGTCTCTTGTGAGAAGGTTTAAGTTGGGAAACTTAACCGGATATGACTTATGTGTAAACGACCTCAGATTTGAATTTTGATGGTTCCGTTAGCTTCAGTAGGTGATTTTGGACTTGGGAGCGCGTCCAAATGTGATTTGGAGGCTCGTGGTAGAATGATGCTTGAATTGGCGAAAGTTAGAATTTTGGCGATTCTGGCCGGCAGTGGAAATTTTGATATTGGGGTCGGATTGGATTTCCAGAAGTTGGAGCAGGTTCGTGGTATCATTTTTGACTTGTGTGCAAAATTTAAGCTCATTCGGACGTGGTTTGGTAGGTTTCATTATTGTTTGTGAAAAGTTTAGAGGTTCATAGGCTTGAATCCGAGTGTAATTTGGTGTTTCAATGTTGTTTTGAGTAATTCGAAAGTTCTACTAAGATCGTATGATGTTATTGGATCTGTTGGTATGTTTGGATTTGGTCCCAAGGGCCTCAGCGTGATTTCGGGTTGTTATCGGAGTGTTTGGAGTTAGAAAAATCCAGCTGAAGCTGTTGTTGCTGGTGTTTCCGCACCTGCGGAGTGGGAACCGTAGGTGCAAGGTCGCAGAAGCGGATGTTGAGGCATAGGTGCGCAGTTGGATCGCAGGTGCGTCTTGGTCCCCGCATCTGCGATAGCCGCAGATGCGGTCAGGTGATCACAAGAGCGGAGCCAGCCTTTTTGACGAATCTCCGCAGAAGCAGAGCCCTGCTCGCTGATGCGGTTGCACAGGTGCAGAACTAGGACCGTAGGTGCAGTTTAGCTGGGCAGAAAAGCCCTAGCTCGAGGTTTTTTCTCCATTTTCAATTAGACGTGAGGAACTCGAGACAGAGGCGATTTTTTGAAGGATTTCAAGGAGCAAGATTGGGTAAGTGATTCTAACCCATAACGGTATAAATTTTGTGAATCCATGGCTTTATTCATCAACTAATTAGGGATTTGAGCTAGAAATTTGGGGATTTAGGGCTTGAGAATTTGAGAGTGGATTTTGGGGATTTGAGTGAGCATATGAGGTCGGATTTTGATAAATTTGGTATGGTTAGACTCGTGAGTAAATTGGATTTCGAGTTTTGTGACTTTTGTAGGATTCTGAGACGTGGGACCGGGGCCGGGTTTGAGCCGATTTTGGATTTTGAGTCTAATTTAGTAGTTTTTCTTATGGAATTGGTTCCTTTAGCCTATATTGATCATATTTTGTTGCTTATTGCTAGATTCGGGACGTTTGGCAAAGTGACGGGCAAAGGCATCGCGGATTAGGATTTTGCTTGGTTTGAGGTAAATAACGCATCCAAACTTGGTTCTGAGGTTCGAAACCCCGAACTACGTGTTATGTGAT
Organism: Nicotiana attenuata; assembly: GCF_001879085.1. Taxonomy (NCBI): domain Eukaryota; kingdom Viridiplantae; phylum Streptophyta; class Magnoliopsida; order Solanales; family Solanaceae; genus Nicotiana; species Nicotiana attenuata. The sequence goes on from NW_017671477.1 coordinate 241,343, forward strand.
TAGCAATGAGGTGACGCACATGCCAAGTGACGGGCGTGGGGGCGTGCACCATGAGAATTGTGACCTGGGTGATTCCATGGCACCGTTTAGTGACTCTATCCTGTTGATATCCATGTTTAGGCTGTGTGCCGGTATTGTTTTGACCCTTAGCGGTTGTTTCTTGCTGTCATCTCATTAGTTTTAATTTAATATTCCATACCCAGCCATGATCATTCATTTTATATCATATATCAGTCTTAGTTATTTATTGATTCATCATATCATTGTTCCGGGTTGTTTTTATGATATTGTGAGCCCGTGGTGAGACTGGAGAGGTTGATGACTGAGAGAGGCTGAGAGATTGATTGTGAGAGACAATTATGGGATCGGGCTGCACGCCGGAGCAGTTATATTGATTTATGATAGCGCTTGGGCTAAAGGAGCCCCTCCGGAGTCTGGAACACACCCCAGTGAGCGCGGATGATATTATTGAGGGGTGGATTTTCCTGGACATGGGTTTCTCCGAAGTACTTGATACCTGGAGATGGATTTCTCTACAGGGTTGGATTGCCCTTTTTCCTCGGTACTGGGTGACTTGCAGTCAGTGATGTATATGTTCTGGGATGGATTTCCCTAGGCCGGATGACCATATACAGTACTTAGTGGTTGAGAGTGGAGGTACATGATGCATTTCATACAGTCTGTGCAATAGCATGTAGAGATAGTTGAGTTCTATATCGTACACTATTCAGATCTGTATCTACTTTACTGCTTGAGCTGTATATTTGACTTGAAAGAGTGCCTACGTTTTCTGCACATTTCTCTCTGTTATACCTATTGAGGTTGAGTTTGTCACTACCTTTAAGTCCAATGTTTGGTTTTGTTACTTACCTAGTTGGTGTACTCACGTTACCCCCTGTACCTCGTGTATAGATCCAAGCGATACCTGTCGCAGCGGCTGTTGTTGATTGAGTTTTTTTAGAGTTTAGAGACTATTGAAGTAGCTGCACGGTGTTCGCAGGCCTTGACTCTCCTTCTTTATCATTTGTCGCATTTCAGTTTATTTCTCTAGACTCTGTAGTGGACTGTATTCTTATTTATACGCTCATGTACTTAGTGACACCCCTGTTTTGGGCAAAATTGTTTTGTAATCTCGGAATTCTTATGTTTTCAAACAGTTTCTTTAAATGTTAAATGCGTCCTTTATATTTTCAAACTTATTATTGTTGTGATGGATTGGTATGTTGAGGCTAGCCTAGTTCCCCGATAGGCGCCATCACGACTGTAGATTTTGGGTCGTGACAAGTTGGTATCAAAGTCTAAGTTACATAGGTCTCACGAGTCATGAGGGAATTTAGTAGAGTCTTCCAGATCGGTACGGAAACATCTGTACTTATCTTCGAGAGGCTGCAGAACCTATAGGAAAAACTTCACATTCTTGAATTCTTGTCGTGCGAATCTGTTGATTCTGGTAACTAAACTTCTATTATTCTATTCTCTCACAGATGGTGAGGACACGTGCTACCGGGCAGGCCGGACATCCACCAGTCAGGGTCGCGAGAGGCCGAGGTCGCGGTCGAGGCTGTGGTAGGGGCAGGGGTGTAGCTCGCACAACAGCTAGGGCAGCACCTGCAGATCCACCGGCTGCCCCAGTTCAGGATCAGGTCCCAGTTGTGGATGCACCAGCAGGACCAGCTCAGGCACCAGTTGTGCCTATTGTTATCCCATGCTTTCAGTAGGACTTAGCTCAGATTTTGACCGTGTGCACCAGTCTTGCTCAGGCGGTCTTTGTTCCGGCCGCAGAAGCCACTTCTCAGGCCGGGGGAGGTGTTGATACCCAATTTTTCCCTCACATATTTTTTAACATATATATATACTTTCAAAAGTATTACATATGCAGCTATAAGCATGCATAAACATTTTTATAATTTTAAAAGCTCCAAATCAATATATTTCTTCTCTTTTTATTTATATAAATATCCAATAATTATCCTTCAAATTACTTTTGTGATGATTTAGTCATCTAAATTCTTTATTTATGCCAACATAGTGTTTAAATATTTTAGTGCATTTTTTACAATTATATTTACATTTTTAGGCTAAATTGCACATCTTTGCAATAATAGCCCATACCAATGCATAATTACATTATTGATGCATAAAATGGTCTTTTATATTTTTTAAATGTTAAATAAATATTCTAAATCATTTCAGTACACAAAGATATTTTTGGAACTCATTTATTATTTTTATAAATTGTGTAGTTATTAAAACTAGCTATTTAAAATCTTGCCTATTTTTTTTATTTCAAATTTAGTCCTATTTCAACTCAATGCCAGCCCAATTTCAATTTAAATTTACCTAGCCCAAACCGGAATACCCGATCCGGCCCCAAAACCCTTTCAATCTCGGCCATTGATCATAGAGATCAACGGCCACAAATAGCCCCTTCCTTTTTTAGTCCCAAACGACCCCCAAGCCCTTTTATTTCCCACCATCTGCCGCCCTGAAATCCCTCTCCTCTCTTAAGTGCTCTCAAACCTAACTCTAATCAGACCTCACCGTCACTCATCTATGGCCATCTATGGTGGTTTCTCACCACCCCCAGGCCTCTAGTAGCCTCTCTGACGTTGGTATTGCCATCTCCAGGGTCCTCAAGGGACCATGGTTAGTTGGCTTGCATCTATGGCCCCTTTCTCGCCTGTTTCAGGCTGTTCCAGTGTGATTTCGAGTAAGATCGTCCTACATCGACTGTGATCTATGGGTTTCTAAGCATGTTTCTTCACCTCTGTGTTGTTCTCCTTGAAACCCTAATTTATTCTTCCGAACCTCTTAGGTCTGTACGTATTTGAGATGATTTGGACTTATCTCATATGAGTTTTACAATAACCTTGTGATTCTTTACAAGAATCGTATGATTTTCGAGTGATTTTCATCTTTCTCTATCTAGGGTTTCCTGAAATTTCTTTTTCTAAAACATTTGGTTATTCTTCAGTGTTTGATCTTCTGCTTCTTATATGTTTTGACTTATTTCGTATGTTTGCTACAACCTTAACTCGTTTATACTAAAAACCCTAATTTTTGACATTCCTTGTTTGGTTTCTGAGTACTGGTGCACTGATTGTGTTCTTGCCTTGGTTCTTGTGATTTCTCTTTAGCCATTTAAATGTCTCGTGATTTTCTTATCCTAATATGCCTCTACTAAGTTCTTGGTTCAACTTTTCTACTGATCTTGTACGTCTATGTTCATTCTGACTGTTATTTCTTGATTTATTTAAGTTATTTGTGTTACTTGCTGACTCTTTACGTGATTTTCTCTTTGATTGAACCCTTGATTATTCTGAAGTCCTTATTTCCTGGTTTGATTTGAACACTTTTCCTTAACAAAACTTTTGATTCTTACCTCTCTACTTGGTTTAATTGAACTGCTTGCCTTAATTAATTTTCCCTTGCCTTATTTGTTATTTTGCTGATTCTTACTGATTGTTTCCTTAATAAAAACCCCTGTGCATTCACCCCTAATTACCTACTCTGTACTCGATTTCATTCCTTATGTATTTGTCCTGCTTTTACCATTAATTATCCCTTGATTAAAGGGAAGACTTACTGATTTTACATGTGATTGATTCCCTGAATTTCTCTAATTGCTACTTAATTGATCCCTTACCTTATTTTGCTAAGCTTTTGATTTCTATATAAAATCCCTCCTATTCTCACTTCAGACACGAACATTAGTTCACGAAAACACACTTACACTCTAAAGCTCTCTTTTCTTCTCTGCTACTTGTGATATTCACTGGTCTAGCCGGCTGAAGGCCAAGGCTAGATATTGGAACTACATCTGCTTTATATTCTGCACTCTTTTCTTCAACTGGTATGTCTCTAGTTAAATTTTGAAACCCAAACCCTATGTATTTCATTCCTGCACTAGTTCATCAGCTATGAATTCAACCTGTCTTTCTGCTTACTTCTTTGCCAAGCATGTCTAAACTCTGTCATGTTCAATGTATGATTAGCATGCCTACACTTCACCTAGTTATCTGATACTTCACCAGCCTGTTTGTGAATATCTGTTTAATCCCTTAATTATGTGATCATGTTGGTTATTTAATGTATATGATTTTACCTGCCTGTATATTAATCCTTCTCAAGATATGCCAGGTTTTCTATATTACATCTGTGATATCTATCTTAACTATTTACTGACCATGACTAGCCTGCTAAGTCTCTAAGACCCTAAGTGTTTTATGCAGTTGCTGACTATATGTTTCCTCTATACCCTATCCATGTACCCCCAATGTGACTCTTATGTGCCTCAATCCCTTTATCCCCATGTGAGATCTGTTTATTAAGTGTTTCTGAATCTGGATGTTTTATGACCAATGGATTGTCTGTTGTTTTCAAAAGAGTTTTGGTACTATTCTCAAACTGTCTTTTACCACCAAACTATTTCCTGTTTCATAAAACCTTTTCACTCTTAGAGTCATCTCTGTACTATTTTCAAAACCTTTTCAAAACTATGTCAAGCACTCTCACTTTACTCTTAGATTACTAGGTTCTGCCCCTCTGATATGTGTACTGCCTTAAGACCCTTGAGATCTCTCTAAACTCCGGCATATCAGAGCTGGCACTTCCACACTGCACAATAATCAATTACTATTTGAGAAAGTCTGGGTGTGAGCACTGCTTGGGATCCTTGAGGTCCTTTGGGAACTCTGACACACCTAGACATAAAATTGGCTATGGATCTTTGACATTTGAGACTACTGGAGGCTTGGAAATCATTTGGGTCTACTGCAGGCTCCCTATAGCTTAGCTTCTATTCTATTTATGTAATTTATATTCAGTTCTTGGTCTGTAATAATTATTGTAAACAAACATTTGGGGTGATTAGTGAAAAGGGGTGGGTAGTTGCATATTGTGGGTAAAATCGGGTAGACAACATGCCTATAGGGTCTATTTCAATTCAAAAATGTGTTTGTTAGATAACATGCCTATCGGACTTGCTTTGTTGAATTTTGCATGCTTTACTTTCACACAATTAGAAGCCATGCCTATAGGATCTAAATCAGCTCTATAATTAGATATCATGCCTATAGGGTGTAAAATAATTGAAGTTCAGTTTCCCTCACAGCATGTATTCAAATTCATCTCATTAGAAATCATGTCTATAGGATTAAAAATGGCTTTAATAGAAATCATGCCTATAGGATCCAAAATCAGCCTAACTTTAACTCACGCCTGCAAGTTCTGAATCAAATTAACTAACCTACTCGTTTCTCAATCAGTGTCAGTAGAAAGCATGCCTATAGGATTCAAATCGTCCGTTTGAAACTGTTTACAGTTTTACTGCATCCCTGCTCAATAATAGATATCATGCTCATAGGACATCATTGTTATATGCCTAGGCAAGCCTATAGGGCGATTAAAATTCTGCAACTGCAAAACCATGTTCTGTTATCCGTGATTGTTCATATTCAACAGATCTAAAATCAGTAAGCAAGCTGAATAGGTCTTTGGCTCTTTGGTCCTAATTTAACACTGTATACTCTCAGATCACCTAGATATCATGTTCTAAGGTTTTCTCTTAAATGGTTGTTTGAGACGTGCACTTATTTGTTTCTGCTTGTGGACGTAAAATGTGAGCCTTTAATTGTTTCCTCTTTAATGCAGTCCTAATTGTTTTTGGTTGACGCCTAGATTTTCTACTTTAAGTACCTTAGGATGGTCTAGAACTACCTAAATTAGAGGTTCTAAATACCTCCAGGACCACAAGGAAGGGACGGGTAGTGCACGCATAGGATATCTTTCAAGGTTGCTAGAACGCTTTAGGCTATGACCAAGGGGAGAGAATTGGGTAGTAAGGATATGATGACTACGAGCTAATGCCACGTGTAGCCCCTTATCGAGGAGTGATTACCGGGCATTGTGTGGGTATGATCCTGTAGGCTAACCAACCTAGGATCCTTTTTCCAACTCCCGTTGTTTAAATGGCTTTAATTTTCTTCATATATGAGCAACTTGTTCAAACTTTTTCCCTTGTTTCATTACTTGAATCACACATGTGCTTAGAATGTCAAAACATGCCCTTACTTGCAAGTACGTGGTCAAGCTGTTTACTTATTCAAAATGAATGATTCATATAAGTTCGGCTGGGACCTACCGTTGTGGATCGCGAGCGATGCCTAACACCTTCCCCTCAAGGTTATTTCGAGCCCTTACCCTAAATCTCTGGTAATGCAAACTAGTCCATGAGTTAATTGCTCAAGGTGCCCTAACGCACCATAATCTGTTAGGTAACGACTCTTCAAATACCCAATTCCCAAAAGGAAAAGAGTTATTCCCCCATGAAATGTCGAAACCCGGACGTTCTGCGCAAGGAGGAAAAAAAGGGCCGTGACAGGAGGTGCTCAGACTCTCGCCGCCCACACACCTGAGCAGGTGGTATAGGGACTCCAGACACCGGGGGAACCACTAGCCCAGCCGTTTACAGCTGCTCTGGACTATGTGGTTCCTGTCATGCTTGATGATGAGCAGTGTAGATTGGAGAGGTTTGGTAGACTTCAGCCTCCGACTTTCACCGGTGTAGAGGGCGGGGATGCCTAGGGTTTCTTGGATAAGTGTTAGAGGATTCTCCGTACAGCAGGTATTCTTGAGACCAGTGGGGTCTCGTTCACTTCCTTTCAGTTATCTGGAGCTACCTTCACTTGGTGGGAGGCTTACGAGAGGCGTAGGTCGGTTGGTGCAGCGCCCCTTACATGGTAGTAGTTCTCCGTTCTCTTCCTGAGAAGTATGTGTCGTAGTTCGCAGAGAGGAGTTGCGCAGACAGTTTGAGCAGTTCCGTCAGGATTATATGACTGTGACACAGTACGAGATGAGATTTTCTGAGTTAGCCTGTCATGTTGTTTGGTTGGTTCCCACAGACAGGGAGAGGATCAGGAGTTTCGTGGATGGCCTCGCATATCAGCTATAGATTCTTATGACTAGAGAAAAGGTGTCTGGTACTTCTTTTGAGGAGGTGGTTGAAATTGATCAGGAGATAGAGTCGATTCGTCGCCAGGAGCGAGTTTAGAGGGAGGCCAAGAGGCCTCAGGGATCTGGTAGTTTTGGTGGTGTTCCTTCTGGAGGTCAATTTCACCACGGCAGGGGTCATCCCTACAAGCATGCTCAGACGGCTCGTCCACTTCACCGTGGTACATCATCTGTCCATGGTTCTCACAGTTCTCAGCAAGGTCACTTATCGCTCAGTGCCTTTCCAACTCAGAGTTCGTCTCATGCACCATCAGCTCAAGGTTCATCTATGTCAGGGTCTTCTAGCAGGTATCCCGGTGCTCGAGGCTCCCTTCAGTCCCTACCGCCAGTGGCTGGTAGAGGTTGCTTTGAGTGTGGGGATTTGGGTCATATCAAGCGGTTCTATCCCCGCCTTATAGGAGGTTCATCTCAGCAGCGGAGTCATCCTTCGGCTTCGGCACCAGTTACTTCACCACCTGCCCACCCAGCTCGGGGTGGAGATCAGTCAGCAAGGGGCCGCCCTAGAGGGGGAGGTCAATCAGGTGGCAGTCAGGCTTGTTTCTATGCACTCCCTACCAGACAGGATGCTATTGCTTCAGATGTTGTAATCACAGGTATTATCTCAGTTTGCCACAGGGATGCCTCTCTATTATTTGATCCTGGTTTCACTTTTTCATATGTGTCGTCGTATTTGGCTTATTATTTGGATACTCCCCTCGAGACTCTTGTTTCATCTGTTCATGTATCTATGCCGGTGGGCGATACTATTATCGTGGACCGTGTATATCGGTCGTGTGTAGTGACTGTTAGGGGACTATAGACTAGAGTGGATCTGTTGCTGCTTAGTATAGTTGACTTTGATGTGATATTGGGCATGGATTGGTTGTCTCCGTATCATGTTATTCTGTACTGTCACGCTAAGACGGTGACGTTGGCTATGCCGAGGTTGCCACGGATTAAGTGACGAGGTTCATTGGATTATGTTCCCAGTAGAGTGATTTTATGCTTGATGGCCCAGCGGATGGTTAGGAAGGGTTGTCTTTCTTATTTGGCCTTTGTGAGGAATGTCAGTGCAGAGACTCCTACTATTGATTCAGTTCAGGTGGTGAGAGATTTTTAGGATGTGTTTTCTACAGACCTGCCGGACATGCCGTCGGACAAGGATATTGACATCAGTATTGATTTGGTGTCGGGCACTCAGAAAATTTCTATTCCGTCGTATCGTATGTCACCAGTAGAGTTAAAGAAATCGAAGGATTAGCTTCAGGAACTCCTTAATAAGGGGGTTAATCGTCCTAGTGTGTCATCCTGGAGTGCACTAGTTCTATTTGTGAAGAAGAAGGATGGCACCATGAGAATGTGTATTGATTACAGGCAATTGAACAAAGTCACATTCAAGAACAAATATCACTTGCCTCGTATTGATGGTTTATTTGACCAGCTTCAGGGAGCGAGGGTGTTCTCCAAGATTCATTTGAGGTCAGGGTATCACCAGTTGAAGATCAAGGACTCGGACATTCTTAAGACAGCTTTCAAGAACCGATATGCTCATTTTGAGTTCCTTGTGATGTCTTTTGGGCTGACCAATGCAATAGCAACGTTCATGTATTTGCTGAACAGCGTGTTTCGGCCTTATCTCGACTCGTTTTGTTATTGTATTCATTGATGATATTTTGGTATACTCTCATAGCCACGAGGAGCACGCCGAGCATTTGAGGGTTGTATTGCAGTGGTTGAGGGAGGAGAAGCTTTATGCTAAGTTCTTGAAGTGTGAGTTTTGGCTCGGTTCAATAGCGTTCTAGGGGCACGGGTGTCTAGTGAGGGTATTCAGGTTGATCCGAAGAAGATTGAGGCGGTTCAGAGTTAGCTCACACCTTCCTCAGCCACAAAGATTCGGAGCTTTCATTGTTTGGCTGGTTACTACCGTCGATTCATTTAGGGTTTCTCATCTATTGCATCACCCTTGACCAAATTGACCCAAAAGGGTGCTCCTTTCATGTGGTCGGATGAGTGTGAGGCGAGGTTTCAGAAGTTCAGGACTCCCTTGACCATAGCTCTAATGTTAGTTCTGCCATCAACTTCTGGTTCTTATACGGTATATTGTGATGCTTCTCAGATCGGTATTGGATGTGTCTTGATGCAGGAGGGTATAGTGATTGCATATGCTTCGCGCCAGTTGAATACCCATGAGAAGAACTACCCTATTCATGATTTGGAGTTGGCTGCCATTGTTACAGTAGAAAGCATGCAAGAACATGATATAGGAAACACAGTGAGATAAACATATGAGAACAAGGTATAGAGACACAGTAAGAAAACGAAATATTAAAAAGAACAGAAGAACATGTGTGGTAGAAAGGAAACATATGAGCACAGTAGAGACAAATACACACAAAGAAAGGGAAAAGAAAAGTCGGAGAAACATTTTAAGTATTTCAGAAAACCCTAAATCAAAGAAGAAAGGTTTTTGAAAGTGATTTTGAAAGGAAAGTCGTGAGAATCGTTTAAAAACTTCAAGTAAAGCACATATACACAATGGATTTAAGAAGATCGGAGAAGAAAACCTCGAAGGGTTAGGGTTTCAGAAGAACCCTAAAATGAGAAAGGCTTTGAAAAGGTCACCAATCGGAGTCGGAGAAGGTCAGAATCAGACTCAAACAACTATAGCACGCCGGAGCAAGGCCAGATATGGCCGGAAACCTCGAGTCGATGAAGGTCTGAGTGAAGATCTTCGAGGTCTGGCCTTGAATCTTCAAGCATCAGGCACATAGGAGTAATAGGAGGTGAGTATAGGACCCCCATGGCCTGAGAAGCCATGGTTTCCGGTGGGTTTCGAGGTTGAAGACGATGGGAGACGATTAGGGTTCCAGGAATGGTCGAGAGAGTTTGAGAGACGAAGGGATTCAAAGGCGGCTGATAGATGAGGAATGAGGGGATCAGGGTAGTCGTTTGGATTAAAAAAGGCAAGAATGAATAGGGGCCGTTGATCTTAGAGATCAACGGCCACAATAAGAGGGGATCTGGGTCGGGTAGGTTTTAGTTGGGTCAGGGGAGGGTTAAATCGAAATTGGGTTAGCCCATTTAAGGTTTAAATTGGGTTTTAATTGGGGGTTGATTTGGGCTATAATTGAAATGAAACAGGGCTAGTATCTAAATAGCCAGTTTTTCCCTTTTTATTTTATAAAAAATAGTAAGATAATTTCTGGAAATAAATTAAAGGTACTAAATTAATTAATAATATATAAATATTAGATTAAAAATACTGGAATAAAATTTGTATTTACAAACGCAATTAATTCTTAAAATAGGCTAAAATTGCAATTTAGCTTTAAAAATACCAAATCAATTTATAAAAATGTGAAAAAATTACCTTAGCTATATATTGGTATAAATATGAGAATACAATAACTGAATCACCAAAAGGATAATTTGGGAACAATTATTGGCTTTTGTACTGCTAAAATAGGGTAATAAATTGGTTCAAAAATCTTTAAAAATTGGAAAAAAAAATAATAAAACACTTGGACATGCTTATGTATGCATATATATATTATTTTGAAAGTATTTTGCATATAAAAATATACGGGGGAAAATCAACAGCTGCCCCTCTTTACCCGGGAGGGATGAAACAGTTACCGGGTAAAGATATGATGGCCAATTTTGACCGAGTGAAATGGTTTGAAGAGGTTGACCGTGCTTTGGTTCTTGAGTTGCCTACATATTCCTGGTCTTACAAGAATCAGGCCATATGTAGTTTAGGTTCCGACGGCGGAACATGCCGATGGAGATCTTTCAAGAACGCACACGATATTTAGGTTGGGATGGATGGTTAAAGTCTGCCGGGGCTTCGGGACCTTGAGCGGGATCGCTCCTGCTGAGACGACCGTTGCTAGCCGGTTTACCTGTAAACAAGCAATACAAGCGTATATCGTGCAGAATAATTAAACGTGATGCAAATTCCCGTCGGACCATGAATGCTGTCTTCGGACGGTTATGATGACGTCCTTAGACCATGATGTCCTGGGCCATGAAGCATATAATAAAGGATTCGCAGGCTATGAAATTATGCTCTCGGGCTATGAGAATGATGCCTCCGAACTATGATGCCTTTACATAATGATATGCAAGAGATAAAAATGGGTCCTCAGGCCATGGCATGGCGTTCTTGGGCTATATGAATGGTGCCTCCGAACAATGACGCCTTTGGACAAATTTGGCGATCTTTCAGCCCATGCAATGCGATAGGTGGCGATCTTTCAGCCCATGAAAGCGTACATAAAGTGGCGATATTTCAGCCGATGCAAGACATAAATAAAGATGGCGATATTTCAGCCGATGCAAGACATAAATAAAGATGGCGATATTTCAGCCGATGCAAGACATAAATAAAGGTGGCGATCTTTCAGCCGATGCAGGACATAAATAAAGGTGGCGATCTTTCAACCATGCAAGGGTAAATAAAGGTGGCGATATTTCAGCCATGCAAATGGAGGTAGAGCTTAACCTCGGAAGGCAGAACGGTAGCCTTATGCAATGCAGAAATGCAGATGGAGACAGTGCTTAGTCTCGGAGGGCAGAATGGTAGCCTTTTGCAATGTAGAAATGCAGATGGAGACAATGCTTAGTCTCGGAAGGCAGAATGGTAGCCTTATGCAATGCAGAAATGCAGATAGAGACAGTGCTTAGTCTCGGAAGGCAGAATGGTAGCCTTATGCAATGCAGAAATGCAGATGGAGACATTGCTTAGTCTCGGAAGGCAGAATGGTAGCCTTATGCAATGCAAAAATGCAGATGGAGATAGTGCTTAGTCTCGGAAGGCAGAATGGTAGCCTAATGCAATGCAGAAATAAAAGGTGAATAGTAATAAAATTTCTTAGCTGATCGCTGATAGCTAATAGCCGATTGCGATATCGTGGCTGCTGGGGGTACTGTATGCGGATAGCAACTGTGAATAGGTGTGACTGTTCTAAGAGTTGTATTCCTGAACAGTATGAGTGTATAATATATGTTTTTGCGACTTGGGTGCCTGCATCCAAAGAAAAATCGTGAGTTTTGTAAAGGGAAAAGGTTAGTTCGTGTTCCCGCTGACTTTGCTTTCCCTGTTCGGCTTTGATCTGATGACACGGTATGTATCATAGGGGTAGCATTGCTGAACAAAGCGATTTCGATAATAAACATGCATGAGTTTGTTAAAGATATGACATAAGTATATATTTAAGAAATAGTTTTTAGATGAACCGACGACTGTGACGTGGTTTAGGACATTGCAACCTCTCTTGCTTTAGAATTTTGAGGGTCCTCAAAATTCTGCCCCAGTTTACTGGGTTGCTTCTTCTGATGGCTGCTTGCGATGATCGGCTGAAGTTACTTCGGAATTTTGAGGGTACTCCTCCAAATTCCGCCCTAGTTTCCAATTGCGGGGGCGGAGGGGTGGAGGGATGAAAATTTTATTGAATTGTGACCGAACCCATAAGGTTTCCTACGTATCCTCTCTTAAACGGGAATCAGGTTAGACGTAGTTCAAGTTATAGCATATAGGAAAACATAAGATTACACATAGGAGCGCTTGACTACATCTGAGTTGATTTGTTTTGGCCAAACTTCTTCGTCCATTTCTGCAAGTATAAGGGCTCCTCCTGTCAGAACCCAATGAACCATGTATGGACCCTGCCAATTGCAAGAGAATTTCCCTTTGGACTCATCTTGATGCGGTAAAATTTTCATTAACACCAGCTGCCCTGGTGTGAACCGTCTTGGCTTGACCCTCTTGTTGAAAGCTCTGGACATTCTGTTTTGATAAAGCTGACCATGGCAAACTGCATTCATTCTCTTCCCATCTATAAGAGCCAGCTGCTCGTAGCGGATTCTCACCCATTCTGCGTCGTCGAGCTCAGCTTCTTGTATGATCCTTAAGGAAGGAATCTGTACTTCGGCGAGAATGACGACCTCCGTACCATAAACAAGCATGTATGGAGTTGCCCTGGTTGATGTACGGGATGTGGTGGGGTACCCTAGTAAAGCAAATGATATCTTCTCGTGCCAATGCTTATGCTTCTCCATCATTTTCCTTAGTATCTTCTTAATGTTCTTGTTGGCGGCTTCTACAACTCCGTTCATTTGAGGTCTGTAGGCTGTAGAATTCTTGTGTCTGATTTTGAAAGTTTCACACATAGCTTTCATTAAGTCACTGTTGAGGTTTGAGCCATTATCAGTAATGATTGATTCTGGAATCCCGAATCGACAAACAATACGGTCGCGGACAAAGTCTGCCACGACTTTCTTAGTCACTGCTTTGTAAGATGCTACTTCGACCCATTTGGTAAAATTATCAATTGCCACTAGGATGAATCTGTGCCCGTTAGAAGCGGCATGTTCTATTGGTCCAATAACATCCATTCACCAAGCGGCGAACGGCCATGGTGATCTTGTTGCCTTAAGCTCATTTGGAGGTACCTTTATCATGTCTGCATGTACCTGATAGCAGTGGCATTTTCGGACGTACTGGATGCAGTCTGTCTCTATAGTCANTATTCTCTAAGTTCATCAATTAACTCTAAACAAGTAACAAGACATTTCTAACAATCAAATATTCTTTTATGCACAATTTTCTCTATTTGGGTCGATATTTGCTAGTTTTGGACAAATTTTTTATCAACAAACATTTTCGGTTTTGTATTTTTGAGTACTTTAATTAAGAATATTAGAGTCTATGACTCAATGCACTAGTTAATATTCAAACTGAATAAACCGAAGTTACTGTGAGCGCTACTGTGTTAAAACACAAATTCAGGAAAAAAACTGTTAGAAAAATAAAAGAAACTGGAAAAACAGAAGAGTTTAAGAAATATTCCGAGTCCACAATTTGCTTGTGTGTCCTTAAGGAATTTTAACCCCCTCACACGTTGCCAAGGTAATGGATTAAATCCACCCAGGATAAAACGAAATAAACCTTCCTGCAACAGTGGCAATACAAACTGCAGGATACCAACGAACTTAAAGAACGGAGCAAAATACCGAATCCCCAATTATTACCAACTCTTGGATGTTCATGTCAATGGCCATCTTGAGCCCTAAGATGCAGGCTTCGTACTCGGCCATGTTGTTGGTGCACGGGAATCTGAGCTTGGCGTATACCGGATAGTGCTGACCGGTTTCTGACACTAGAACTGCTCCTGTGCCAACTCCTTTGAAATTTGCTACTCCGTCGAAAAATATTCTGCAACCATCATAGGACTCTGCAATATCTTCTCCTATGAATGATACCTCTTCATCTGGAAAATACGTCTTTAGGGGCTCGTATTCTCCATCCACAGGGTTTTCAGCAAGGTGATCCGCTAGTGTTTGTCCTTTGACTGCTTTCTGAGTTACGTAGACAATATCGAATTCACTCAACAGGATCTGCCACTTGGCGAGCTTGCCGGTGGGCATGGGCTTCTGAAAGATGTATTTCAAAAGATCCATCCTTGATATGAGATATGTAGTATAGGCACAGAAGTAGTGCCTCAGCTTCTGAGCTACCCAAGTTAAAGCACAGCAGGTGCGTTCCAACAGAGAATACCGGGCGTCGTAGGGAGTGAACTTCTTGCTGAGGTAGTAAATGGCCTGTTCTTTCTTTCCTGTCTCATCATGCTGCCCCAGGACGCAACCGAAGGCACCATCCAACACTGCGATGTAGAGTAGCAATGGTCTACCCGGCTCGGGCGGGACCAAAACTGGTGGAGTTGACAAGTATTCCTTGATTCTGTCGAAAGCTTTCTGGCAGTCATCAGTCCATTCGGTGGCAGCATCCTTCTTCAACATCTTGAAGATCGACTCACAGATAACTGTTGATTGTGCTATGAACCGGCTGATGTAGTTAAGTCTCCCCAAGAAGCTCATTACGTCTTTCTTGTTCCTTGGTGGTGGCAATTCTTGAATGGCTTTGATCTTCGATGGATCTAGTTCTATTCCCCGACGACTCACAATAAACCCAAGTAATTTTCCGGCAAGAACCCCGAAGGCACATTTTGCGGGATTCAGTTTCAGGTTGTACCTTCACAGTCTATTGAAGAACTTCCTCAAATCTTCCATGTGATCGGTGGCTTTCTTGGACATGATGATAACATTGTCTACATATACTTCGATCTCCTTGTGTATCATATCATGAAAAATGGTAGTCATTGCCCTCATGTAGGTGGCCCCTGCATTCTTTAACCCAAACGGCATCATCTTGTAGCAGTACATTCCCCACGGCGTAATGAAAGCCGTTTTCTCAGCATCTTCTTCATCCATCCAGATCTGATGGTAACCCGCGAAACAATCTACAAATGATTGCAACTCGTGCTTGGCGCAATTGTCAATCAGGATGTGTATGTTTGGAAAGGGGAAGTCGTCTTTCGGACTGGCCCGGTTGAGATCCCGGTAGTCGACATAGACTCTAACCTTCTCGTCCTTCTACGGTACTGGCACGATGTTGGCTAACCATGTTGTATACTCCACTACCATGAGAACCTTAGCTTTGACCTGCTTAGTGACCTCTTCCTTGATTTTCAAACTCATATCTGGCTTGAACTTTTTGAGCTTCTGCTTTACTGGTGGACAGGCTGGATCGGTTGGCAATTTGTGGGCCACAATAGATGTACTCAGACCAGTCATGTCATCGTACGACCAGGCAAATATGTCCTCATACTCTCTTAGAAACTTTGTATATTCTTCCTTCTCTGATGGTGACAAATGAATGCTGATCCATGTTTCATTGATGTTTTCTGCATCTCCTAGGTTGACGATTTCGGTCTTGTCCAGGTTGGACTTAGGTCTATTCTCAAAATTCTCAACTTCTTTAACAATCTCTTCCGATATATCGCCTTCCTCTGAATCTATGTCCGTCTGTTGCGTTGTCTTGCTACATGTCACAGTCATTGGTTCATCAAGATAAGTAATAGTAATGCTGTATAAGTAAAGTAATGAAAGAAAATAATAATAGTAAGATCTTTAAGAAAATTGAAATGCTTTGACAAATTCCATTAATGTTTCGAACATTGGAGCTCTTTCTTGCAAAAAATAAAAATGCGAAAGGAAAGTAAACTAATAAAATAGTGCATGATGCTTGTTCAGCCTTGCTACCCCGAGGCTCGCCGGGCTTTGGTGGTTTTGACGATCCAGTTATTGAGGCATGCTCCTCTACTTACAGCCTGTATGGAAGGGCCTTCCTCCCCCTCCTCCTCGAAAATGACACAGCAATCCATATCATCGTCTTCTAGGAACAAATTCCTCATTGATGCCAGTGCTTCTTCTTCTTCTGACCGGTAGATAACCTCGGCCGGTTGGAAGGTCTGCTCCAAACGGGGTATTGCCTGCTCCAATGGATAGTAAGGACCGCGCCAGGGTGGCGACCATTCGTTAAATTCTTACCAGGTATACTCATACCCCAATCCAAAGTTGGTGCCGTGCTTCTTGAGCTTGATGGGCTTAGCGATTCCTTGGAGATTCTTTCCAAGTACTTTGCCAGGTTCATACCTGCTCCAGTTCAATATGCTTTCAATTTTGTTGTCCCACCACTTATCCTTATCAACGGCGTTGACTCGCTCGATGTGGTGGTAAGTTTCCCCACCTATCCTTCTTCTTCCTCCAATCTCTGGAATGGTCTGGCGACTGTATATGGGATTGCTACCATCACCATGAATGATCACCTCTTGGTGATTCCACTCAAACTTCACTGCCTGATGTAGTATTGAGGCTACGGCCCCCGCGACATGAATCTATGGTCGTCCCAACAATAGATTGTAAGAGGCTGGTACGTCTATCACTTGAAAATTAACATCGAACCAAGTAGGCCCCATTTGCAAACACAAGCTAATCTCCCCAATAGTAGACCTTTGAGAACCGTCGAAAGCTTTGACGTTGATGGCCCCGTCCTTGATTTCATGCAGCCCTTTTCCCAATGTCCTGAGTGTTACCGACGGACAAATGTTGAGACTGGACCCCTCATGGACCAGGATCCTGGTGATAAAATAATCTTCGCACTGCACAGTGATATGCAATGCCTTGTTGTGACTCAATCCTTCTGGTGGCAGCTCATCTTCATGAAAAGTGATCTTGTGACTTTCTAATACCTGACCTACCATGTTAGCCATCTCCCTGCCGGTGATGTTGCTCGGTACATATGCCTCGCTCAGCACTCTTAACAAGGCATTCTTGTGTGCATCGGAACTTTGTAACAAAGCAAGGATAGAAATCTGTGCCGGTGTTTTGTTCAGCTGATCAATGACTGAGTATTCTTTGGCTTGTATCTTTCTCCAAAGATCGTCGGGCCTAGTCTCAGTGATTGTTGGCCGACTAGAGGCCTGCTTGCTAGATTTAGCCAAATGCTCCGGGGTGTAAACCCTGCCGGTTCTTGTCATTCCCTGTGCCGCGACGGTTTCCCCGAGCTTGACCTTCCCCTTTCTTCTGGCTTGGGCTGTGTAGTCCCATGGTATAGGCTTCGTATGGAATGGTGTTATGGCTGTCATTGCCACTGGAATTGGCGTGGCTATCTTTACCCCGAACGGAGTAGGTTTCTCAGGTTGTGAGACTGCAACTTCAAAGGGTGTGGGTGTGTTTGCTGGTGACGTAAACTCAACCTCAATCGGTGCTGGCGTCTTTGTAAGGGTGGTGTTTCAAACTCGAGTGGCATGGACATGTTTACCTCGATGTCCCCGGAAGGCTGAATCTGGACCACAATCGGATTGAGGGCGACTATTGGCTTCTTTGGATCGTCGCCTTCTGTGATTAAACCGATTGATCCCTTGGGGTCCCAGTCATCCTCTATCTCGATCATGTGAACACCTCTACCTTTGTGGTCTGGCAGGGGGTTATTGCGGACATTCGGAGCTGGCTCCTTTGCTACAATGATCTTATTGTCAATCAAAGTCTGGATCTTATCCTTCAGAGAGCGACATTCATCGATAGTATGTCCTTTCATGTCGGAATAGTATGCACAGGATTTATTTGGATTGATCCACTGAGAAGGGTTTTCAGGTGTTATAGCAGGGATAGGGGTGACACAACCAGCAGCTTTGAGCTTTTCGTATAGCTGGTCAATTGGTTCAGCAATGGCGGTATACTGTTTGGGAGGTCTGCGGTCAAAATTTGGTCGTGGTCTAGGGAAGTTTTGACATGAGGGAGGCGATTGATAGTGGGATGGTTGGGTGTTGTAGGCTTGGTAAATATGTGCCGGTTGGGAGTATTTAGGTGAAGTAGGTTGATATGTGGGAGATGACTGATAAGTAGGTGGTGGAGTTTGGTAAGTGGGTGAGTGCTTGATAATTTGAGGTAGGCTGATATGTGATTGGAGCTATTGGGTATGTTTGGTACTTGATAGGGGATTTGGTCCTCTGTGCAACCATTACAGCACCTACGTCCCTGTTCTTGGACGTGCCACCAGATTGTAAAGCCTTATTGGTAGCCTGCAAGGCTTCAAAGTTCGTAACCATACCACTCTTGATGCCTTCCTCGATCCTTTCTCCTAGCTTGATGATGTCAGAAAACTTGTGATTCTCGATCAGCATCAGCCTCTCATAATACTGTGGGTCCTGAGCCCGGACAAAAAACTTGTTCATCTGCTCTTCTTCCAAAGCACGCCTAACCTTAGCAGCTTCTGATCCCCAGCAAGTAGCATACTCACGGAAGGTTTCTGTGGGTTTCTTCTTCATGTTTTGGATATAGAACACATCTGGTGCATTCTCTGTGTTGAACCTGAATCTATGCATGAAATTAGACGCCATGCTTACCCAGCTCGACCATTTCTTTGGATCCTGGCTAATGTACCAAGATAAGGCGTCTCCCATCAAGCTCCTCATGAAAAGCTTCATGCGGATTTTCTCATCTCTTCCCACTCCAACAAGCTTGTCACAGTATGTTCTCAAGTAAACCCTAGGATCCCCTGTGCCATCAAACATTTCGAACTTGGGAGGTTTGTACCCCTCGGGCAGTTCGACATCGGGCTGTATGCACAGATCTTCATAGTTTATCCCTTCAATTCCCTTACTACCTTCAACGCCTTGTATTCTGGTGGTCAACCTTTTAAGCTCTTCGGCCAAATTTTTGATGAGCGAGTCCTTATCATTGGACTCGGGTGTGCTTGAGATGGGCTGGGTGGAGTGTGGCACAGTCTCCACATAGATGGGGGTATTGTGTTGGGTGTGGCAGTGGTCATTTGTGGAGTTCAAAGGTTCCGGGATGAGCAGTGGAGTATTGTTGGGAGTGTGGCAAGTATTGCAGTGGTGGTGAGGAGCGGGATGATTTTGTGGTTTTGGGATGTTTTGTGGAGGTGTGGGGTTCTGAGTGCTTGGAAAATTGACATCTGGGTGGTGAGGGAGAATGGCAAGCTTGCCAAGTTCCGAACTTGATCAAGTTCCGAACTTGATCAAGTTCCTCCTGAAATTTCAACAGTTTCTGCTCGAGTTGGGACGCACTTTCTTTAGAAACCTGAGTACCCTGAGTGATCTCTACCCGTTCAACTGAGTTTTCTTTTCTGGTGTTGCTCAAATCTTCCATCTTTCCTTTGTTCCTGTTTCTGATAGGACTAGGAGGAGGAGTGGGTGGAGGGCCCATGGATTTTGTGGAATATGATGATGATGCCAGAGTGCACGACTAACCTTTGGGGAGGGGAATAAGCAAAAACTAAAAAACAAAAAGGTGATAAGTCAGTAAAAATCATAAAAAAATGTTGCAATATTTAAACACGTAGTGCAGGAAATATAAAGCGCGTCCTAATTTTGGGGACCTCGTTGTGCCCGAGGTAGGCCTAGAGACAAGTAAATTTGGAGAACTTAGAATGCTAAATGCCTCATTTTATTGATAAAAAGGTAGACGAATCCCAAAACAACGCTAAATAATAAGAAAAAAGTCACTAATGGCCATTGGCCTTATTACATCTTATAAAGCGAAAAAATGGAAATTCCTATCTATTTGGTCCCGGAAGGACCTTCCCCAGACTCGGCATTGTTGGCTCCCTCAAACAGCTCTCCCAGCTCACGCAGTCCTAGTAGCAAGTAAGCTCTGGCCAGATGTCTACCTTCATTTCCTTCAACGATTCGGCAGTCTTTGACCCTCTTCAGAAACTTCTTTTCCAATTCCACTATAC
Source organism: Nicotiana attenuata (assembly GCF_001879085.1). Lineage (NCBI taxonomy): Eukaryota > Viridiplantae > Streptophyta > Magnoliopsida > Solanales > Solanaceae > Nicotiana > Nicotiana attenuata. The sequence goes on from NW_017671477.1 coordinate 261,435, forward strand.
CCCGCTCCAAACAGACTAGTCGTTTGTTAGCGTTGACAGCCATATCCTTTCATTCTTCAATTAGCTTTTGATTGGCTTCTTTTATTTCACGGTGCTCATTTTCACATTCCTGAATCCTCTTGCGCAATTGGTTGTACTTGACCTGTGCCTCAGCCTTTTCATCGATGATCCTGTGACCCCGAACAAACCCGGGTTGACCCAAACCGTTGTGATTGTTCTCCAGCCAGCCTGAATAGTGTGGGGTACAACCAGCATGGTATCTGTCTGGTTCAATGGTGTCCTTTCCCAAGACAATTTTTCAATGCCACATATGCTGAGCCTGGTACCTGTGCGGACTATCGTCATTCTGGAAGTCAGCTCGGAAGTGACTCATCTTGTCGACCCTTGGTATAACCTGCTTCCTGCCAGCATGTCTCATAACTCGGAGAGGGACATAAGGGTAGGTCCCCCTCAAACCGATCAGTATCAGAAATGGCGCATCCCTGGATCGAACGATGCATTCTTCAGTAGGGAACCACTCGAACATCCATTCTACCCAGTCTTCAGTCAAATTATCAAAAAGCTCGACCCATTCTCCAGCATTCTCCGGTTGGGCGAACATGTTGGGCATGTAATTCATTCGCTTTGGGTGATGAAAGGCGATATGATCATCCTAGTCCCTTCGATGGATTTCTTGTCGGTACTCACCCCTTTGGAGATGTTCCATGAGCCAAAGTTGAAGTAGCAGATTGCAACCCTCGAAATGTTTGGCCCCCTGTTGACACCTTTCTAGGGCTCGGTATATTTATGTAATGATCATTGGCACAAGACTGAATGGTTGTCCGTCAATTCCTTCCATTAGAGTTTTGGTGACCATAGCTAGCCTTGTATGGATTCTTGCTTTCTTCATTGGAAACACTATCATACCCAAGAAATCGAACATGAAGACAAAGACCCTTCGATGAATATGCCCCAATGATGTAAGGGCTAACTCGTCAGGATAAGTACGGTAAGATTTTCTGTGACCGTACCTCTCGTACAAGTAGTCAAAGGGAATGTATGACTCCTTCAAACATGTCAAGTCTAGATTTTTCTTTAGACCCGTCATCTTGAGAAAACCTCTACCCTTGCGATTATTCGGCATCAATAAACCCGGAGTTTCCCACGGTATACCAGCCAGTCCTCCTATTTCCTCGAGCAGGGGTGTCATCTCAATGTCTTCGAAGCGGAACACAGACCTATCACAATCCCAGAATAGGGTGGCAGCTTCTATGATTTTGTTGTTGGGTTGAATTTCCAAGAGAGAAGGTAGGTTTCCCAGGTATTTCAGGACAAGAGACTAATCACTGGAATGAAGATCCTTCCACCAGCTTAGCAGTTTGGGGTGGATGTGGGTGACCATGCTGAATCTGGGGACTTCGTGCCTCATATTTCTGCAAGACAAAAAAGGTTAGGCCCTTACCCCCACCAGACTCGACTATCTAATATCAATAATTGGCATAAAAGCATTTTAGTTCTCCAAATAAATGCACAAAACGTGGTAGTGTCCGTTTGGGTTTTGGGAAAACCCAGTGGACTTTGGACAAGGCTATCTTACAGAGTCATTATGCGGACAACATAATTGACTCGGCTAGGTTTGACCATGATGCATGAACAATTAAACAGAGTAAGGTTTCTATGGGGTATTAGACTGATACCCTTGAGCAGACAACTCAAGAGGGAAAGGCGTCGACTACACCGTTGATCGACTGGTTTTACCGCAAATATGCCTTTGCTGGATTTAGGGGGTGATAATATTGGAAGGGCGCAACCACTCATTATAAGCGTTTCTATGGTATTTTGTTTGGCACGAGTGGAATATGATGTTGAAAACATGCTTATGCAATAATTAAAACAAGTTGTCATGTATTTGCACGTTACAAAAGCAATAATTACAACAATTCCTCATAATTTAAAACAGTAGTAAAGGAAAGCAGTAAAGAAATAAAGGAAAGAGACAAAGAAACGAGTCAGTTTTTGCAGTAGGAGAAGGAATTAAATACTTAAATGGATTAAACAAATAAAGGCACATAAGAAATGTAAAGTCACAGTAACAGCTTGAAATGGTAAAAGCCTAAAAGAAGTCCCCGGCAGAGTCGCCATGCTTTCGATGCCCCCTTTTTCTCGCGAAATCGGGTTTATGACATTTGGGAGGCAACTCATTCCCTTTTGTGAATTGGGTTTAAGAAAAGTGAAGAGTCGCCACCTAATGATTAAAGTGCATTACGACACTAAGAAGGTTTTTTTTGGATAACCAGAAATTGAGTGAGGGCTTGAAATTATTCCAAGGGGAAGGTGTTAGGCACCCCTCAGAATCCACTAGTGTGGTTCCCGGCCAAGCTATTGTTGTGACTTTAGGGTACAAATAACATATAGACAAATAAGGCTTCAAATAAGAGGGGATTTTCCCATAAAGGTTGCAAATAGATGGAGTGTAAAGAAACGAAAGAAAAGCTAAATTTTGAGAAAAAAAATAGTTTGAGAAATTTTGAAATAAATAATGAAATAAACAAGTAAAAGAGAGGGGGGGGGGTCCTAGGTTTATAAATAATATGGATCACCCCACACAACACCCGGTAATCACTTATACACGTGGTGTTATCGCGTGGTCATCATATCCATATCTACCCTTTCCCACCCCGTTAAGGTACTAAAGCGCGGAATAGTCTCGTTACTTATTGCATGCTATTACCCGCCCCAATCCTATCAGTCCCAGAGGCATTTGGGACTACTAATCCTAAAGGGAAGGGGTATGAGGTTTTATAGTTTTAAAAAGGACAAAATTCTAGGGCGACAATCAAAACACATAGAGCAAATATGGGAAAAGCATTCAAACACATAAGGCTCAAACAGACCTCCTTAGATCAGACAAAGCATATAGTTTAGCATGTCTTGCACGTACTGATTAGGGTCTGATTAAACTTAAAAGTTAAAGTAGGCTAATTTATCACATATTTTCAGATAAAAAGTCAGAGCTAGACCTGCCCGCTGGTTGTAATTAATAAAGACTGTTGCAGTTCATAACTTTTACCCGAAGGCATGATGTCTACAGATTTCAGAAATAAGAAAATGAACTGATTACATGCTGATTTAAAGGGAAGTTGCCAGTTAAAAATGAATTTTAGAAAACACGAGTTCTGCTGTTGGTAACGCATTATTACTGCTAATTTTAGACTCATAAGCGAGTGAGGCTATTCAGATTTGAGTTAGAACCCCTATTGGCATGCTTTCTAGGTGTTTGCCAACTTAGAACATTGTTATAGACATAGAAGAGTGCAGAAATCCTATAACATGATATCTAGGTGAGAATGCAAAGTCTCTTATAGACATGATAGCTAAATGAGATGCAGAAATCTTATAGGAATGAAAACTACATGAAATGCAAAAGTCTTATAGGCATGGTAACTATATGAAATGCAGAAATCTTATAGGCATGGTAACTATATGAAAGTGCAGAAATCTTATAAACATGGTAACTATATGAAAGTGCAGAAGTCTTATAGGCATGGTAACTATATGAAAGTGCAGAAGTCTTATAGGCATGGTAAGTGCAGAAGTCTTATAGGCATGGTAACTACATGAGAAATACTGAAATTGAGGCAAGTTATCTACCCTTTTCATGCATAGTCACCCCTCCCTTTTCGCTAAACATCCCCAATAGTTATTACAAGTTATTACAGCCCAGAATGGAATAAGAAAAGCAAAATTACATCAGAAATTAAAAGTACAACCAAGGGGAGCCTAATTCAGGCTCCTTGTCTGAAACATGAGATGAACCAACTCCAAAGATCCGATTTCAAAAGCCTTTCTCTCATTTGGGGTGTGTCAGAGTTCCCTAAGAGCCTCATGTGGACTCCGGGCAGTGCTCACACCCAAATACATTACAGGATTAAGACATAGTGCAGTGTGGAAGGGCCAGCCCTCAGGTGTCCATCAGAGGGAACTCAAGGTCCCAAGGCAAGGCTCAAAAGAGAGGGGCAAAACATAGAAACTAGGAGAGAGGGTAAATGCATAAGGGGAAATCTAAAAGGGAAGAGGGAAAAGGGAATAGCTTAAAATCAGTGCACATAGGGGTATAGGGAAGTGGGGAATTTGCAAGAACACAAGAAGAGCAGGCTGATAGGCATACCTAGCAATGGGATGTGCTGGCATACCCTCCAGCCTGTTTCAGAGGTTAAGACCTCATTGATTCAGAACCGAGTTCATGGACAACAACTATTGTTGCCATGCTCTAAGTCACTACTCACAAACACATAGGGGTAATGGGATAGGGAGCAAAGATTCATAGTAGAAACAAGCAATAGAACATAGGCATGCTAAATTAAATATTGAACCCTACATAGACAGTAAAGTAAACATGGAGATAAAGATTATAAGTAAACACATTGGGGTGATGCTGAAACTAAAATTAGGACATAACAGTTTCAAGGAAACAAGTAAGAAGAGCAGTAGTCTTGTAAAAGCCAAAGTGCAAACAGGAAGACAAAATACTATGAATGTGAGTTCAAGAGAGATTGTGAAGTTGTGAAGTCTGAAATATGCTAATCGTGTGTGTTTTGTGAAAAGAGGGGTCGTGTATTTATAGTGGGGAAGTCATGAGGAAATAAGTTAAGAAAATAATTTAAAACTGATTTTAAATCAATCACATAAGACTCCATTTAATTAAGGGACTAAAATTCAAACGGGTATAAAACAATTAAGGAAAGAAATTAATCAAACACTTGTGTAAAGCATGCAATTGAGGGTAAATACATTAAGGTTATTAAAGGACAAGGTCTCTGAAATACACGGTTGTACAATTTAAGGAAAGAAAATCAATTAACAGCCAAGAAATCACAAGGTCTGAGATTTGGCATGAATGAGCCAAGTCAGAAAGATTGAAAAGGTTTTTACTTAAGGAAAATCAGCAAACAATCAATTAGACCTATTAAAAAGAATTCTGAGTCAATCACTTGTTTGAAAACCTCTTTGAAGAAAGATTTATCACACATATAAAGCATACAGACACGTTTAAACATGAAAGAACTGTCATGCCAATCAGTAGAAGAGTCTAGTATAGAAGAAATTTAAAATTTCAGAGTTGTATGTAAGCAAAGAAGTTCAGACTTAGTTCAAAAACTCAAAAGTTAGTCTGAGAGAGTCAAGGGTTCTAAAATAGAACCCTAGTTCAATCACATGACTAAACCTCGGCTGAACCCCCAAATTCTAGGGTTTCCACCTTGAATCAAATACAGAGATGAGGAAGCAAGTATCGAAACAGGTTCAGGGGTTTGTTTTAGAAACTCATGAGAACACATGCAAACACAGTAGAAAGAGTAGAAGAAACATGCTTCAGAAAGTTTTTTTCTCAGAAAAAACCTAAACAAGGATCAGTAGAAGGAAAATACCAAAGAACATAGTAGAAAGGTATAGTATAGCAGGACATAGTAGAAGAAATACCAGAACATAGTAGAAAACACATGAGAACATAATATGGAAAACATGGTAGAAGAAACACAAGCGTGGAACATATACAACACAGTAAAGAACATTCAAGAACGGAGCATTAAACTCAGTAAAAGACCATATAAGAACATGGTAAAAGAAAAAGCACAAGAACACAATAGAAAGCATGCGAGAACATTATATAGGAAACACAATGAGATAAACATATGAGAGCAGGGTATAGAGACACAGTAATAAAACGAAATATTAGAAAGCACAGAAGAACATGTGCGGTAGAAAGGAAACATATGAGCATAGTAGAGACAAATACAGGCAAAGAAAGGGAAAAGAAAAGTCGGAGAAACATTTTAATCATTTCAGAAAACCCTAAATCGAAAAAGAAAGGTTTTTGAAAATGATTTTGAAAGGAAAGTAGGGAGAATCGTTTAAAAATTTCAAGTAAAGCACTGATACACAATGGATTTAAGAAGATCGGAGAAGAAAACCTAGAAGGGTTAGGGTTTCAGAAGAACCCTAAAATGAGAAAGGCTTTGAAAAGGTCACCAATAGGAGTCGGAGAAGGTCGGAATTAGACTCTAACAACAATAGCACGCCGGAGCAAAGCCGGAGATGGCCGAAAACCTCGAGTCGGCGAAGGTTTGAGTGAAGACCTTCGAGGTGTGGCCTCGAATCTTCAAGCATCAGGCACATAGGAGTAATAGGAGGTGAGTATATGACCCCCATGGCCTGAGAAGCCATGGTTTACGGTGGGTTTCGAGGTTGAAGATGGTGGGAGACGATTAGGGTTCCAGGAATGTTCGAGAGAGTTTGAGAGACTAAGGGATTCAAAAGCGGCTGATAGATGAGGAATGAGGGGATTAGGGTAGTCGTTTGGATTAAAAAAGGCAAGAATGAATAGGGGTCGTTGATCTCAGAGATCAACGGCCAGGATAAGAAGGGATCTGGGTCGGATAGGTTTTAGTTGGGTCAGGGGCGGGTTAAATCGAAATTGGGTTAGCCCGTTTATGTTTGAAGTTGGGTTTTAATTGGGGGTTGATTTGGGCTATAATTGAAATGAAACAGGGCTAGTATTTAAATAGCCAGTTTTTCCCATTTATTTTATAAAAATAGTAAGATAATTTATGTGAACAAATTAAAGGTACTAAATTAATTAATAATATATAAATACTAGATTAAAAATACTGGAATCAAATTTGTAATTACAAACGCAATTAATTCTTAAGATAGGCTAAAATTGCAATTTAGTGCAATTTAGCTTTAAAAATACCAAATCAATTTGTAAAAATGTGCAAAAATTACCTTAGCTATATATTGGTATAAATATGAGAATACAATAACTGAATCACCAAAAGGATAATTTGGGAACAATTATTGTCTTTTGTACTGCTAAAATAGGGCAATAAATTGGTTCAAAAATCTTTAAAAATTGGAAAAAAATAATAAAACACTTGGACATGCTTTTATATATATATATATATATATATATATATATATATATATATATATATATATATATATATATATATATATATATATATATATATATATATATGTGCTATTTTGAAAGTATTTTGCATATAAAAATATACGGGGAAAATTGGGTATCAACAGCTACTTTAGGTTTTTGACTTCTCTGACTTCTATTGTCCGAATCCTTGTATGTTTGAAGTGCTTTCAAGTTTCCATGGCTATTTTCTTTAAGGGTTCTTTGACCTCTATACTGTCAATCAACTTTAAGTATTTTCAAATTAAGGTTCTTCCCAAACTTCTCTTCAAGAGGTTTTTCTACTTTCAATGATAAAAATGTTCCTCTCTTTACGTATTTGGTTAATCTTTGTACGCATGCTCGAACCCTAGATGTTCCTACTGGTTACATTGATTTCTTCTATTATGTCTATTTCTGTGAACTAGTCGTATTAACTGACTCTATTTATGGATTTGAGTGATTTTCCTGTTAAGTCCAGTATTCTTTGGGATTTTGTTGCTTAATTGATTTCTATTTAGGGAATTTGAATAATTCTTTCCTGATTAAAATCAGTATTTTCTGGAATTTTTTTACTTGTTTCCCTATTGTGACTAATTACACTTGCCTTAATTAGTTATAAGTAGTTTGGAGATTTGATGGACTCCTAATATGGCATGGTGTTGATTTATTACCTTATTTGAGTCCCAGTTTTGACCGTTAATTGATTGCCCCCAATTAAGGGGTCTATCCCGGACTCCTCTATGGGAATTGATTCTATGACTGATTAATTGCTCCTAATTGATTGCACTGTGATTCTTTTACCTTATTTTGATTCACCCCTAAAGTGCTATATATACATTCTCATTCTGCTCCTTCAACACACGAACAATAGTTCAGAATACACACATACACATTCAAACACTCACTCTTTCTTTGCTACTTATGCTGATTGTTGGTCTAGCCGGCCAAAAGCCAAGGCTAGACATTGGATTTGCACCTGATTCTTTCATATTCTGGACTTTTCTTCTTTAACTGGTATGTCTCTAGTTAAATTCTGAAACTCAACCTTATGTGATATATGACTATACACCCATGTTTATTCCTGCATTGGTTACTCAACTTGTTTCTCTGTTTGTTGTCTAGCTTGTTTACTTAGTTCTTTAATACCTACCTAGCATGTTTACTTGGATCCTAACCCCTTCCCTTTTAATGGGTATGACTGTGTAACTACTTAGTTTTCTAATACATTTCAATTAGTCCTGATTGTATGCCCCATGTTGTTCAACACCTCGGTGTCTTCAACATGATCCTGCTACATCCCTTATCTAGGCCTTAACTGATTAGTCCCATGATTGACCTGAATCAGTAGTCTCCTGGTAGTTTTGTACACTTGCTGTATCAAATGCCTCTATGTTTATGTGGTTTTAGCCCTATATGTTCACAATCCCCTTCACCCCTATTTGTAAGTTTACTTGTTGTGTGAATCTGAGTACTCTATGACCAATTGGGTTGTTTGTTGAGCATGTTTTCTTCAAGATGATTTCAAAACTACTGCTTTTACTCCCAGTATCTTTTTTAATAAAAAGAAAGCTGTTTCTGGATCTCTTTTACCTCTAATTGTTTTACTAAGTCTTTCAAAACTATGTCAAGCCCTCTCACCCTACTCTTAAACTATTATGTTCTGCCCCTCTGCTGTGTGTACTGCTTAGGGATCCCTGAGATCTCTCTGAACTCTGGCACACCAGGGCTGGCCCTTCCACACTGCACACAACCAATCCTTATCCGAGAAAAGTCTTGGTGTAAGCATTGTCCGGGATCCTTGAGGTCCTTAGAGAGCTCTGACACACTAAGACACACATGTCATCCCCAGGTTCACTTTGGGCCTGGCATGTGCGCTAATGCAACGTGTAACCCCTCTCACCGAGGAGTGATTACCGGGCATTGCATGGATATGATCCTATAGGATAAACAACTTAGGACCTCCTTTATCCTTTTACATATGTGTGCTTTGACTGCTTATCTGTTAAAAGTCTTCATCCCTTTACATATGTGTGCTTTGACTGCTTATCTGTTAAAAGTCTTCAATCATTTTACATATGTGTGCCTAGACTACTTATTTTCTGATTGACTAATTCATAACTAAGTTCGGCTGGGACCCACCGTTGTGGACCGCAAGGGGCGCCTAACACCATACCCTCAAGGTTATTTCGAGCCCTTACCCTAATCTCTGGTAAAACAAACTGGTTACATGAGTTAATCGCTCTAGGTTCCCTAACGCACCTTAATCCGTTAGGTGGCGACTCTTCAAATACCCAATTCCCAAAAGAAAGCGAGTTGTTTCCCCATGAATGTCGAAACCCGGACTTCCCCGCAAAGGGGAGAAACTGGGGCGCGACAATGAACACCCTCTCAAAGAAGCGCTCGGCTGAATCACCTTTCTTATAAATCACATCTACATGAAGCATAAATCCTGAATCTTCCCAAAACATGAAAATGAACCAACAAGGACAAAGATAGCACATATTCCTCAAATACTTTGCTCAAATTACCACTAATGTTTTTTTTCCTTAGTCGTAATAACCCACCGGTACACCGATAACAAGAAACTGCACAAGTAGACAACCATGCAGTCCAATCATAGACGGTGAGGCTATCCCACTTAGCTTGAAGCTACAATCATATAAGCCTGAGACCCATCGAGGTTCCTTTTTCTCCATTGGCATCAGCTAAAAGTCCAACAACGCATTCCAAACTCGAAGTCATGTTGCACCCAAATAAAAATCCATGGACCTAGTCGTTGTCCACCAGGAATTTCCCAAATGGCTCCAGACTTTCCTCGAGGTGTGTGACCATCCTACCACAGAACTCATATGTTACTCTGCCACTCTCCCACTTTGGTTCAACCCTCTCCTTTAAGTAACTCCTCGACTTCTACTTTTCACACTTGACCTTCTAGCAATTTAACCACCATGAAATACCTCCCACATGTCCTTCCTTGTCCTTCGTCGCCCAGTTGTTTCCCCAAATCCGTATCCATCTACGTAACACCGAACAAATGAATCGCTACCAACTCTAAACCTCTTAGAAGATCATGTTTCTCGAGCAATCATGCTAGAAGTACCAATTCGATTCCGAAATCGCTACACTCTGTTATCTCTGACAACTGCATCTCAGGCACCATTTCACAACACCCTGCCTTGAAGGCAAATTGAAGAAATGCCATAACATCGACAAACCTTAATGCGTTCAACAAGGATGATGAAACCAAATCACAATCGAGAACTCTACCATGCTCGAAAATATCAAGCCTTATTACTCCATCAACCCAAATCTGAACATTCCTAGTCCGATTGCCTTTCCTCCGCCGGAAATAAAATACTGAATCTCAGAATCATGCACTGTGTAAAACCTTCTTTCAGGTCATTCACTACCTCGACGCCTAGAAAAGCGTCCTACAATTACAAAAACACTGTGCGATAGCAAACCACGAATCGCCATAACAATCAATGCCAAATCTCAAAACCTTAGGTAATACTGATGCTGAGCTGAAATGACAGGACGGCCTTCCGAAAGACAACGGTAATAGCGTAATCAAATATGCAAGTGGAAACATCTTGCACCATTTTTTAGTACCATGAAAATTCCTCGATTCCCAATCCATAACAAGCGCTTCACATCGCATAAGATTGAATAGGAAAGAAATAAAGGTACAAGCCTCAAAAGGATCAATTCACACAATGAGGAATCAAGAAGGGAAGTACAGACGTCTCCGTACCGATCCGCAAGACTATTCTAGATTCGATCATGACTCGTGAGACGTAAGTGAACCTAGTGCTCTCATACCATGTTTTCACGACCCAAAATCCGTTAAAGGTAGTGATGGCGTCGGACACCACTGTCAGGCAAGCCAACACTAAATAGTTAATTAAATTCTCTTTTTTATATTTTTGAGATCATAAATTTCCATCAACTTAACTAGTAAAAGATGAACTTTATAGAATAATAATAATTTTTCCAATTTCAATACTGAATATCACATAATCATCCCAGAACCTAGTGTCACAAGTGCACAAGCATTTACTAGGAATTAAAATAAAATACAATAATTGTACGGAATATAAATTTGGACAAAAAAGAAAAATACAAGTACTCTGAAGGAGACTCTGATGGCTGCGGATCGTCTCATAAGATGCAGCTCACCTAAGTCCCCATATCAACCATGCCGCCGCGTCTACAAGGCCACTAGACGTACATGTGCTTTTACAACAAAATGTATAGCAAGTGTAGTATGAGTACGAAAGCAGCGCGTATCTAGTAAGTATCCAATCTAATCGGAAAGAAGTAGTGACGAGAGGTCGACTCCGACACTTACTATGGCCAACAATAATATACCGATAATATGATAAATTATGAATTTCTTTAAGGCAACTGTAACTTCAATAACATGAAGAAGGTAAACAACTCTTTTGTTAATAGGAGATTCCCAAATTTATTTTCATCTTTTAACAATTTTATTTTTTTCTCCGGCCAATGAGGCCACATCAATTATCAAAAATTCCAAAACAGTCAATTAAGTCTTGTGCAAATCATGCCGAGGTCATACGGCCTGATCCAACATAATATTTAAACTGTGCACTGCCGAGGGTCGAACGTCGCGAATCATAGATGCATCTATTTACCCCGCTCGCGAATCATACATGCGACGCGGTCAAATATAAATTTAAGGAATTACTCCGCTCATGGATCATACATGCGACGCGGTCAAATATAATATTAAGGAGTTTCCCCGCTCGCGGATCATACTTGGGACGCGGTCAAATATAAATTTATCATTAAATCATAACCCTTTATTGATTCTTTTCAAAATAAAGACAATTCAACTTGAAACTTTTAAATCCTTAAAAATCCTAAACTTAGTTCCATTTGATACAATTAACAAATATAATCAAGTAACGGTGTCCACAAAGCATGGTGTAAACCTATAACTACCCGGACACAAACAGGAATAGTATCTACGTACGGACTCTCGTCACCTCGTGCGTATGTAGCCCCTACAAATAGAACTACAAATCGAATCATTTCACCTATGGGATAAATTCCCTCTTACAAGGTTAGAAAGGAGACTTACCACGCTCTGAAGTTCTATAACCGGCTCCAACATCGCTCTAACACCTCAAACCGGTGTCCGTCGCTCCAAAACTAGTCAAGCAATGTGCAAACAATAAAAATATAATCTAATACGCATAGTAAATCAATTTGTAACAACTCCCAACTCTGCTTGGAAAGTCAATAAAGTCAACCCTCGGGCCCACGTGCCCGTATTCCGAAAATTATTGAAAATAGATATTACCCATAACTAATATGGTTTATATCAATAAGTTAATCAAATTTCATCCATGAATCGACCCTCAAATCAAGGATTTACCATTTTCTAAATTTCGGGCTCAACATCCCAATTACTACAATCCAAACACGGATAAAAAAATAGAAACAAATAGAAATAATCATGTAGAAACATCAAAGTAATGGTCAGATATTTACCCCTTGTTGAGCCGAGAACAATGCCGTTAAAATCACCTTAAACGGAGCTCTAGAATTCAAGATATGCCCAAAATACTAAAATTCTCGGTTTAAAACACTGTCCAGGTGATTTTTCCTCATCGCCTTTACTGGAGACCTTCGCGTTTGCAAAGAGCAATTTTTTGCGTTGACCGGTAAACCTTTAAATCCTTCTTTGCATTTGTGGAACATCCCCCGCGTTCGAGAAGAACAAATCTTCGCACCAGAAACCATCAATTCTGCCCGACACGGAAATGAGCATAACTCTCTCATACAACATCGGAATTCGAGGATTCTTGTTGCTATGGCTCCATAATTACGACACAGATATAATGGTTCAATTGAATTACAAATAAAAGGTCGTTTGATCAATATAGTGTCCTTTATGCCCAAAGAAACACCGCCGAAACATCAAATAAGAGCGCGATACAACCCAAACACCGAGGAAAAACACCCGAGGCCCCAGGGACCCCGTCCAATCACACAAACAAGTCCCATAACATAACACGGACCTGCTCGAGGCCTCAAATCACATCGAACAACATCAAAATCATAAATCGCACCCCAATTCAAGCTTAGTGAACTTTAGAACTCCCAACTTCCACATTCGATGCCGAAACCTATCCAATCAAGTCTGATTGACCTCAAAGTTTGCACACAAGTCACATTTGACATTATGGACCTAATCCAACTTCTGGAATCGGTATTCGACACCGATATCAAAAAGTCCACTTCCGATCAAGCTCCCCAAAAACCTTCAAATTTTTAACTTTCGCCTAATGACCCCAAAATGACAACCAGACCTCCGAATCCACTTCTGGATGCGCTCCCAACACCTGAATCACCACACAGAGAATCACGATCCCAAACCCGGTCGTGATGGCGCCCAACAAAATTGCTAGGCAAGCCTGACCATAGTCGTTCCCAAATCAACCGTAAACCTCAAAACCGACAATCTAAGAGATTATAATAGTTTTAGAATAATAATCCAATATTTATCGAAGAATAATACTAAGAAATACGAAGCCTGATAAAAACACTCCCAACAGATCTGGGGTCACGAGTCTAGAGCCTCTAAAACAATCTGAATAACAATATCTGAACGAAAATACTCAAGTTTGGGAATGTATATATATAAATAAAACTGAAATAGGAAGAGTAGTCAGGTCCTGCAAACGTCAAGCAGTTACCTCAACAACTCTGATAAGCTCTGGAAAACAAAGACTGCTCAGCTAAGCCTCCGGTGCACCTGAATCTACACACAAGGTGCAGGGAGTAGGGGTGAGTACTACCGACTCAGTGAGTAATAAGCATATAAAATGTCTGAAGATAAGAAATCCACGAAATGCCACAAAGTAAAGCTAAAACTAACAGTCCAACACCTAACTACGAACTAACAGCAAAACAAATTCCAATATATCAGTCAAGTATAATGTAAAGATGCAATGCAATGCACATAACCGCTACGGCGCGTAGCCCGATCCATTTAACGTCGACGCCGCTCACTGAGGGTGTGTACAGACTCCGGAGGGGCTCCTTCAGCCCAAGCGCAATATAATCATACCATTCGCTGCGGCGTGCAGCCCGATCCATACTCAGTCCACAATATGCATATGAGTCACGTAACAGATTCAATTAATTTTCCCAATTTCCAATTTATTAAGAAGAATATACTTTAGATATTTAACT